>NW_010253398.1:47271-105120 GCF_000690775.1 Eurypyga helias
AAAGACCTCAGGCCTAGAGGCTTGATGACATCTTGTCAGCCGAGAAGCGTTTGTGATGGTAAGGATACATCTATTTTAGGTGACGTTTTTTCTCCTTAACAGGAATCATAAGGTATGGAAAGAAAAGTTAGGGAAAAGACTGCATGAGGCTGTTTTCTGTATTTCACAAAATGATGGACTTACCTAAAATATTCCAGATTTTCAAAATTTAAGTAGAAAAAAAAAAGAGGGTTTTCTTGTTAATGGAGAAATAATTTCATTATTTGAATGTTTACCTTCTTCTAAGTATTCCCCACCATCAATACCACTTATTTTTCAAACACTTTTCTTGAGATCTGATTTTGTTCTTTAATTTAGCAGGGTTTATTTGTCTCTGGGTTGTTTCTGCAGTCAGTCCTTGGCTAATTATTCTTGTGGAAAATGTATAGGAATTGATCTTGGATTAAAACCCCCAGCTGTTCATGGCTTTTGTGTGCTCACTGAAATCTTTGCAAAAGCAGATGTGTAATACAAGAACAGTACTTTACCTATATTTGCATTAATAGTATTGCTGGATTCTTACTTGGCCCTGGGTTTTTTTTTTTTATTTAACATATTTCATTCAACGGGTGCCTAGGAAGAGTGTAAGTGTAAGCAGAGATAAGCTTTTAATCATCTGTTTGCAGTTCAGGGATCTTTTGAGTCAGAGGTGTGGTGTCTTTATAGGTTAAAGTACTTGATAGACTTTTGTGAATTTGTCTGATTATTTGGAATCTGAGTAGTATCTGTCATGTCCTGCAACAAGGAATGCTACTGTGCAACTGTCTACTAAGATTAAGTATCATTATATGGGACCTGCCACCTGCATGTTTGATTTTGATGTTCTACTCTTGCATCAGAAAGAAAACTATCATTCTCTCTTCACTTTCTCCGAGATACTTCATGTGTATGGATTCCTGTCATACTTCTCAACAATTACCTACTTTCTCTCCAGTCTAGAGTCCTTACAGTTGTTCCTCCGTATGGAAGTTGTTCCAGGCTTTGTGATCGTCCCTGCTGCCACTCAGCCTTGTGCACCTTATGGTTCAGCATTGTGTGTTGTCCAGGACTGCTCTTTTTTGACAGCACTGCATATTTTAGCTTTCTGGTCACCTAGACATCAGGGGAAGAGGCTGAGTCCTCAGAAAGCTGTGGTGTTTTAGTCTGGCTTAGAGTAGCCAAGCATACATTGACAGACAGGTCAGCTGTCCACAGATGTGCTTCTTAAAATGCATTTTCTGTAGGCAAAGTACTGAAGATGGTACTTTCTCCTTTTGTAAAACAGCCTACCGGAAAGAAAAAAGTCTTAGTTCTGGGCTTTCTTCAGCCTAGAGCCTCACACTTTTTTCAGAACGCTCCGTAAGTTCATAAACCTACCTCCTGTTGAATTTGGAAATTCTGTAGCAAAAAAAGCTAAAATTACTGGGTCAAAAATAATAAGCCAGGAAGACCATAACCATTACGTGGCAGCTGGGAGACAGCTAGGGAGAGACAGCCTTGTGTTTTAGTTTTCTTTAGTGGCTGCAGAAATTGCCATGATAGAGGCAGTCATCAAAAAAGACAGGAAATAAAACAACTCACTGTTTATCTTTTTTTTTTTTTTTAAATCTTTGCCTCTCCGAAGCCTGGATCTGTTGACCTGAAATGCTCCAGGGTTTTGTGAAGTCTGTCAGGTTATGATGTTGCTGAAAGCAGTTGAAAATACATTAATTTATTTTGTCTAAATTGTTGTAAATGCCTGTTTTCCCACCCCAATCTTTTAAATCTTTGCACCAATTTTAAGCTTCATTTATCTGTCAAAATCAAAATGTCTCAGATTCAACCTTTTTTAATACTGTGGCACAGGTAGAATAAGCTCTTGGGTGGAAACAGGCATGGTTAACTCTGAATGTGCAAAAAATAACATTAGTATTCAGTGTAGCGTGTTAAGTTTCATGGGAACACTGCAGCTTGGGCATGAATGATATGCTGAAGGATGAGAAGGGCGGTTTGAGTATGAAGTGCACATGCCCTTGTCATTTTGAAGTCTACTGAAAAGAAAACAAAACCACGTTTTGTTTGCCATTTATTAACGTATGTATATAAAATATATATGTATAGAGTATATTTTTTTGAAAGCATTCCTGTCTACAATTTAAAATAAGTATTTATTAAATCACAAGTATCTGGGATTTGTATTTTGCCTTTTATGGCAGAAGGTGTTAAAGATCAACAAAATACCATGTTTTTCTCTTGAAGTTTCAGGAAGAATCTTTGGTGGATGACTCACTGCTTCAAGATGATGATGAAGAGGAGGAGGATAATGAATCTCGTTCGTGGAGAAGATGATTCGACTGATGAATGACAATGCTAGAACTTCACCTGTGTTGCATTAGTATTACCTAATGTACTTCTGCATCTTTGTATTAAAAGGGGTTTTGTGATGAAGTTGGATTCGATATAGGCTAAAAAGCAGCTGGTCAGTTATACGTTTTGAGAGGTTGATGTTTGAGTTACATTTCAGTAAATGATTGCTAAAGACATCATACTAGGAACATATGCAATGTTTTTATTACATAGTTCTACAGAAAGTTACAGAATTCTTTGGGTTCTTTGTAATTTACCGAATTGGTCAAACACAAATGACCAGAAGTTGTTATAACATAGATAATTTTTGTTCTATTCCAGATACGGAATGAAAATTTGCATTTAAAATCTTTGTGAATGTTTTCAGAAATGAATAGATAACAGTACTAAACCGAAGTCTCTAAAGTTATGTATTCATAATATTGCATAGTAGTATGCTTAGGCTTTACTATGTACTAGCCTTTTGTTGGATTTGTGTACGTATTTTACCTATGGGTTTTAATGATAAAGTGTATGACTGCTTTGCATATAAGTCCTTATGACTTTAAGATGTTAAAAAATAAAGAAATGGAATGGTCTTCAAAAAAAAAAAAAGAAAAAAGAAAAAAGCAATAACCAAAAAAGCTAAGGCAATGGTCCTTCATAATGAAAAAAAAAAAAAAAGAAAAAAAAAAGAAAAGAAAAAAGACCATTCCAGATGGCAACCCCCACCCCCATATTCACAAAAGGAGCTCTAATCACTATCACTTACACTAAATCCTATTGAATATCAAAAAAACCCCATCACCATTGACCCACAAGTGTATACTCTGTTGCATAAATGTATTTGGATGTCTTCTGGATTCTAAACTGATTTAAGTCAAATGGTAAATAGCATAACATTCCTACAACAAGGAATTTATTACCTGCACTGTGCAACTGTAGAAGAACATTTGATCCCACAAAATTATATGGAATACTGAAAAGTAGTTTAGAAAAATAAATTGGGTGGAGTATTTGGTAGGTATTATTCTAAAAACTTTGACTACGCATACTAGTGCATTTTTTTTTTTATTCCTGTGTTTTTATGATTACGTTCTTCCATTTCAAAAGTAATACTTAGCGGATGCTAAGACCCCACTGTAGTGTATATTCATCATTTGAAAATACACATACATGGAGTATTAGTAGAGTTCTTTCTCCACAGAAATACTTCATTGATACTTTCTAACAGGGCATTCTGTCATGTGACGACTGACATTTCACCTCATCGTACGAAGAGGAACTGTCTAGACCTTTGCAGTAAAAGACCTCTGTCACCAGAAAGACATAGGTTTATTTCCATTTAGTGGCATTCCACGGGTCTGTTTGCAAAAAAAAAAAAAAGAGTATTAGAGTTGTGGGGTTTATTTCCCCCCCCCTCCCCCCATCAACTCATAATGAGTGCAGCATAAAACCACGATCTCGTTTATCAAATAGTTGCAGGGGGTAGTACTTCAGTTAAGCGTGTTGTCTTTAACTCCTGGTTTTGTCTTTTTTGTGTGGGAGGTCAGGAAGGACTGCTGAAATGGTGTCTCTGCCCTTCTTTTTTAAATTCCAATGTAGGAATGGAGGAAAGTAGACTTAATAGTATCCCAGAGCGAAGAGCTTCAGTTAGAGCATTTTTGTTCTATGATTTTCAGTTATTTGATGGCTTTTTGAGACCTGGATCCTTGTTTGGTTTCCTTTGGGTTTGGGGTATGGATTTTTTTTTTCCTATGTCCCTGTGTGTATGCATATCTCATTGGGAAAGTATGCGTTTAAAATTTTTTGTATAGTTTTCCTTTCACATTGAAATGTCACAGTTAACTGCCATGCTTGTTACAGTGGGTTCTAAATCTTGCCCTAAGGAGTTGTGTTTGGGAAATGGATTTCCTTTTACACTGAATTTCAGGCAAAATAAAATATTTTAAGAAACTTTTTATCCAGTGCTCTGAATGAGCTGCTCTAGTTCACTGAATTAAATACAAGCTTTCCCACTTTTCTTTTTTAATTATTTAGTACATCTGAAAGGTGCCAGATTGACAGTCCAGGAGGTGGAGGTTTTGTGTGTTGTCGTCTTACCAGAACAGGTAGAGCACGGGAAAGACCTGGGATCTTGCCTCGAAGTGGTTGTGTGGCATGCTGTGTCTGGTGCTCAAACCTTCCTGTTCACGGCAGTCAGTCAGTCATCACAAGCGAACGGCAACGTGGTTGCTGCTTATGAATCATTTGAAATGGCTGGTTCATGTAACTTGAAAATGAATATTCCAAGTTTGCTTGTTCTGAATTCAGCCTGGTAATGCAAGATTCATTTCATAATAGCTGTTTGCACCTTGGTCTGCCTGTAAGAGGATGAAACCTTTTAAAATTCTTTTTACCACCTTCCTCCCCCAGACTTCCATCAGCAAAAGGTGTCAGGGGGCAATTCCTACTGGCTTGAGTTTTGTTCCCTGCTCTGTTACCTTGTGGTGCTCTGAATGATTGGAAACCACCTGGATCAGAACAGCTTGGGTTTTCTCTCATTAAAAAAAAAAAAAATTTGTTTCAGTTGAAACTAATCTGTGATTGTTACACCATTCAGAGTAAGAGAACGGGTGTCCTGGTTGCAATCTAAATGGGTTCTGTACATATTTTTGTCATTATCGGATTTTATTTGATTTCTTTGTGGCTTGCTCTGTCCTTGTATTCCTTGTCTAGCTCTGCTCTCCCTATTTTTTCTACTCCCTTAGCCAACTCAGTCAGTTCAGTCAGAGCCTTACCATAGACTTCAGTGAAATCTGATGTCACCTGGAGCCATCATCCTTGTTTGAAGCAACAAACGGAGCATCCTGCTGACTTTCATTCCCTTCTTTACTTAGGCAATGCGATCCTTCTGAATGCATTCCCAGATATGCCTCCACTGTGATGAGCTGAATCATTGTCTTTTTTTAACAGTTCTGCAAATGGATTTTCCTAGTCTGAAACACCAAGAGCCAGGTTACCTTGGTTTTCCCTAGACAGCTTTTCAGAGTTTTTGTGGAAAATCAAAAGGTAAACATTTAAGAAGGTATTTTCTTTTCCAACTAGATGCTAAAGGGCTTGAGTAAGCTGTGACCTGATGTGTAGTTCAATGACAATTTTGTAGTAAATGGCATCTGGTTGAACTCCAGAAAAATTTAAGTAATAGGAGTCAGTAATTCAGACTGTATTAGTCTGCCTACAAAACAGTGAAGTGACAAGAATACCTCTTCAAAGCATTACTTACGGCCAGTGCTATTTGTGTTTTTTCTTCTCTTAAAACTCAAATTACATCAAATCAGAAAACCCGTAAGAGAAATAAGTTAGTTATTAGGGAAACACAAAGTTACAGGACTTATTCTACCCCCAAGTCTAAGCAGGTCTATTTCTTAAATAGAAAGAGCACCTGTTGAAAAATATTCATATAACTTCAGGCATTTAAAATAGGCTTCTGTTTTAAACTACGCTCTGAAAACTGTGTCTTCCTTAACTAGAAAAAGAGTCAAAAAATATTATCCAGCTAACGTAGGTATCCAAGAATAACATGGCACGATTGTACCTCATTTAAAACGTCTGATTTCTTTGTTGACCATCTACTCCAAAGAGGTCCCCAAACTGGCTAAGCTTGCTATTCTTGTCATATCCGTATTCTTGGATAACTACATTTCATTTTTTAATGGCTAAATTGTGACTATCCATTGGCTCATGAGCATAAAAGAGCACAAAAATCTGGTTTTGGCTTTTGGAAATTATTTTGGATGTTCCCTGTATTTTTTGACTAATCCCTGAAATAGGTGTCACCAAAAATAGATGGAAAGGGATGGGGTGTTTTTTTTTTTCCTTCCAGCAGTCATACGCTACTGTTGTACCAATATGCAAAGTATAGAGGAACACAGACCTTTAATGAAGCACCTCATTTACTGTAATTGAACATTGTTTTAATATTGCAGCTACAGAAGATGTAGTCAGGCTTAATCCTATATATCTTACCTTTTATTACATTTAGCAAATCAAGTTACAATTAACAAAGTAAGATTAGAACAACTGGCACAAATAGAAAATTGAAGGGTTTGTGGAAAAACAAAAGTAGTTAAATCTGATAATCTGGACTATTTTGATTGTTCTTAGCTCCCCTCTGAATAGGATGACGGTGTCTTGCTGTACTGATGTTACAGCACTCGATTACTTTCAAATCAATCTGTTATGTCAGCCATTGTAGAAAAATTTTTTCCTAATAGACCATTATTTGTAAAACCCTTCTATATGTGTTAAGGCTTAAGTTTATCTGAATGTTGATACTTGGTTCTTTGTCCATGTGAGTGAAGATTAATTTATTTTTCTTCTTCTTGCAGTAAGCTTGTAATCCTGAGACCAGTTGATGTCTTTGAAAACCATCTCATCTGACTCTGTGGTATTTTACAATCATTTTGACGTTACAGTTTGAATTCTTGAACTCCAAGATCCTTCTTGCTTTGTTAGCACAACAGAGTAACTCAGTTTCTCACCTTTCTCTGGCAAACACTGGAAAACCACATTCAGCAAATCTGTCTGTGCTAGTTGATGAGCTGGATTTTAGTATTTCCCTGTCAGCAACTTGGAGAAAAAGAATCTGAGGCACGTTCAAAATTCATTTTTCTGAGAAACATCTGCAGTAGACATTGGGAGGGGTTTGATTATTTATTGTAACCTTTTGCATGCAGAGAGGGTAAAATCATCTTTTCTACGCTGTTTCACTCTCCTGTGTTGTACTTTCACATATGTTTTTTTGATAGTGATTTGATGGGTAAATATTTTCTTTTAAATAATTTGATCTTTTTAGATCATCTGGCATATACTTTTCTTTGAAACAAAACAAAAAAACCCCACACCACAGGAAAAAAAACCCCAACAACAACACCTATTTACAGTGCCTCCTGACAGACTGTGGAGATTATTGGAATCAAAAAATGTTATTTACAGGCCTCAAAACTGAAGCAATGCATATTATCACCATTTTCTAGTCACTAAAGGGTGACCTCTGCTTTCGAGGCTTAGTGTTCTTTTAAATGCAAAGGAAAAAAGAAAACACTTTTCCAAAATGTTTTCCTAATGATCTGCAGCTAGACAGAAAATTTCCCAGCTCTAAGGCACACTAACTCCTCTCTCTCTGCAATAATTTGCTCTCTAGAGAAATGAGAAAAGTTTCTTAGGTTTTTAAAGGTCATAATTTATTCTTCATCTTGCATGGAATTTTGTGCAATGAAGATGTTTGAGCCAAAATATTTCCTCCTTGTAGAGAAGCAAAGACTTCACAAAAACCTACATTGATTTGTGTATGCACAAATCTACATCCTTTTGCCAAAACCGTGTGCATGTTGCTAATGCATATACGGTGTAGGTGAGATCTGCGGAAGCGCAGAAATGCCTTTAGGGCACAAGGACTCTCGTTTTAACAGAGCTTCCCAGCTCTGCAGGACTCTGCTGCATAAAAGCTGAGAGAAGTGTCCTTTCCATTAAAGTACCTTGTTTTAACATGAAGAAATGTTCTTCCTCACATTTGCAAACTGTCCTTTCTCTGCTTAAAAAAAAAAGGAAAACACAAACCCCAACAAAAACATACAGTTCTGATTTTGTGCACTTTTATTTTCCTTGAGATAAAGCCCTGTATTTTCTCCTTCCACTGCTAGAGGGCACTATGGCTACACAAGTGAAACACAATAACTGCAAGTTATTTGCTCCCATTTCAACACTTCTGTGATATCTTTCCTGTTTCAGTTCTCATACTAATATTTGCATTTCTTGCAGAAACCTGTATACATCTCTACCATGTCAGCAGAAATTCTGTTTGTGTGAACTGAAACAAAGTATCTCTCTTTGGATTTCGGTACCAACGATAAAACATGACTCCAGGTATTTAAGCCTGAATAAAACAGAAGAACATTTCTGTGTTGCAATAGGCATATATCCATCTCCTTTTCTGCTCTGGGAGTTGGATTAGGTTTTGATAGATTATAGTTGAAGTTATAGAAAACTTTGGGTAGCTACATCCTGTTTGTCAAAGCTTTTCGTAAGCATTGATCTTTTAAGCCCGTGTTTATGCTCTGGAATAGGTGTGGAAAGGAAAGCTCAAGCTTACTGCTGGAAAGCAGGGGACAGAAATGGCAGATGATATATTTTTGTACAAGCTACAAAAGAAATTGCCAGCCTAACATGGTGCGAAGAGATTTCACCACTGTAGCCCGTTATCTTTGCTTTATGGTAGACTGTTGTTAAATACATCAAAGAATTACTGCTGTAGCTCCACCAGCTGGTGCAGTGTAACTCCGTGAAACGGTTTTTCAACTGCAGCGTGGAATGCTTGCTTATCCTCGTACTTCAAATACACTGTTACTGTCTCGCCCGAGGGCATTGGGAAGCTACTGGTAGCCCATGCATCTCCTCGCTTGGAACTCTGAATGCGCAACATCCAACATGGCATCATGTTTAGGCCAACAGCGCACAGGCGGCAAGTGACTCGTTCTGCGTTTTCCCTCTCAGTCATCAGTGCGGTATCAAAGTGATTAAGCATCACAAATTTTGTTACACCTAACTCACAGATTCAGCTATATGGAGATTATTATATGATCTCTTTTTTTGGTGCAAGATAGCAGCTGTATCGTTAGCTGTGGATAGGCATCATAAAATGCTGGAAAACTGCACTTAAAGTTCACTTAAAGATGGAACCCTTGCTTACCAGAAGTACTGTGTGAAGAGAAGTAGTTGTTGAAAAAATTCTTTGGTCTTTTAATCACAATTATCTATTTGCACTCAGGTCTGATATATGATTAAGATTTACCCATTGCTTCTCTCAGGTATTAGATAATGTTTAAAATTATAAATCTGTCGTGCTATTTCTACCAGTTGGGTAGCAAATAAAATAGACATACTATCTTCATGGCCAGTCTGGATGAGGCTTTGAGCAACCTGGTCTAGTGGAAGGTGTCTCTGCCCATGGCAGGGGGTTGGAACTAGATGATCTTTAAGGTCCCTTCCGACCCAAACCATTTTATGATTCATATGTGTTTTGATACCATTTTTAACAATATTGTTCTATCTACATTCTCTGTGGTAATATTTACCTTGGAAAACAGCAAAGAGTGGTTGGATGCTATTTATTTATTTGCAAAGTTGTACAATCTTAACCTTTCTCGTTGCTGCTGTTTTCAAAATTTCTCCATAGGCCGTACCACCCTTTATGTATAACACAAAAAACATTGTGTAAGTTTAGGTAGAATTGTAAGTTTTATCAAGAACACAAAAATAAAAATACCCAGTAAACAGCAAGTGAACAGTTTGAGAAAACTTTGTTGCAGTATAGAATTGTGCAGTACAGATGTTCACAAAAGTGGATTTTTTTTTATACCTGAGTAATTGAAATGTTGACCATCTTTCAAACAAATTCAGTGAAGGGAGATGTTACCTGGTCATACCTCAAACCTTTGCTTTCATGCATTATTGCAGTGATTGAGTGGGCCTGGATATGGAACCGTAACTGCTTATCTACTGGGACACCTTTTCTACAGAGAATAAAAACTTCTTTTGCAGCTATATCCAGGAGTACTTATTCAGTATCTTTTTTTGGGGAAAAAAAAAATCTGTCTACTTTTAAAGTACTAACTTAATAATTGTTGAATATTTGTTTCCAATATTCACGGACCTGAACATTGAGGGTCCTACAAGCTACTTCTGTTGGGAGGGGTGGGTGGGGGGGTTGCTGTGGTAAAATTTTGTCAGTAAGTTTGCAGAACTACCTTCTGGAATCTGAAAAAGGCATTTTCTGATTTTTAGAGTTCGGAATTCTTTCTTCCCAGAAGCAACATCTTGTACATAGTGTATTTCAATGTATTATTGTGTTGTAGACAAATTTAGGTATGGGATTGTTTTGTAACTGATAATGTGAGATTAAGGAGCAAAGAGCAATAGCAGTAGCCTTCATGGTGGCAGAAGCTGTGATGGTTAACATGCAAAGTGCAGTTCAGCAGACTTAGTGCCTGATCTGAATGACAAAATTTTTCTATTAGAAATTATGTAAGGATATTAGCAGTATAGCAGAATGAAACTGAGCACTTTTTTTCCTGTTGTTATATGGTGAAAAATTAAGAAGTGTAAGTCACCCTGTTAACTTCTAACGGATTAATGCTGACTGTTTGCAATTTTGTATTGGTAAACTTCACACAGTATTATTTGTATGTCTTCACTAAATATGTTTTGATAATTTTAATATTAAAATAATTTAAAATATTAGTTTCTTCTGTTTCTGTGTTCAACACGCTGAACATCCTTTCAGATGGGATTAAGTGTGATTTCTTTTCCACTCTTATTTATTATGTTTCCTGTATTGAAAATACTGATATGTTTACTCTTGTACTGGCCCTTCTCTGCAAATTTGCTATATATTGAATTTTTTGAAGACAGCTTGCCAGGAAAACACAGAAGAAATAGCTTTGTATTAGGGGAATAAGTTAGAGAAACTGGAATCTGAAATAATAGAAAGATTGGCCAGTAACATTTGCTACACTACAATGTTTAAGATGGATGCTGGTTTTGGCTGGGATGATAATTTTCTTCATAGTGACTAGTGTGGGGCTGTGTTTTGGATTTCTGCTGAAAACAGTGTTGAAAACACAGGGATGTTTTTGTTATTGCTGAGCAGTGCTTACACACAGTCACAGCCTTTTCTGCCTCTGACCGCACCCAAGTAGGCTGGGTATGCACAAGAAGCTGGGAGAGGACACAGCTGCTGACTAAAGGGATATTCCATACCATATGACATCATGATCAGCATATAAATCTGGGGGAAGAAGGAGGAAGGGGAGGGATGTTCAGAGTGATGGCGTTTGTCTTCCCAAGTATCCGTTATTTGTGACGAAGCCCTGCTTTCCTGGAGATGGCTGAACACCTGCCTGCCCTTGGAAAGTGCTGAATGAATACCCTGTTTAGCTTTGCTTGTGTGCACAGCTTTTGCTTTACCTGTTAAACTGTCTTTATCTCATCCTGTGAGTTTTCTCATTTTTACTCCTCCAGTTCTCTCCCCCATCCCACTGGGAATGGTGGGGGGGGTGTGGCTGTGTGGTGCTTAGTTGCCAATTGGGGTTAAACCCCAAGTTAGCAGTGTATCATGCTATGATGCTATCTGTAGATAAGCTTTTGTTAAACTTCTAAAGTAATTTGAGTAGGTAATTACTAGTGTTTTAGTAGTCTAAAGCAGGATTGATGGCAGCTTGATTGGCTGTAGCAGTTACTAAAGTTCACGTTTTATGATCTCCTTAAAAATATTAATTCAGAAGCTTATGAATTACTCTCTGGAGTCACCCTGAATTAACAAACACTGAGCTATCTTTTAGCTTTTGAATCTTCCTGTTAAATAATTTCTGCCCACTGCTGAACTTGATAGTGTTTTTCAAGAACTCGTTTTCTAGCCAGAGGAAGAGTAACTCTTTCATGGCCAGGGCTAAGTCGTGCAAAATGTTCTCATACATAGTCTTGTTCCATGCCAGCAGTGAAGAAGACCCTGTCTGGTTTGGGATTCCTGCCCATCTGTTGTGCTTGGCAGAACACAGTTGTGTGATAGTAGAGTAATTGAGGAGCTGGGCTATGCTTTTAAAAATGGGGTAGTCCAACTGAATTACCTTCCTAATCTACTTCACCCGGCGACTGAAAAGACCTAAGTGTTGGGGGATGCTGAGGCAGGAGTCAGCAGCTGGGATCAGTAGAGCTCTTCAGCCCCTGGGTCTGGTTCAACCTGAGCTGCTTCCATTGGGAACATTGGCACCACCGTGCCCTTTGCAGTTACTTGTGTTTGGTTTCAAGTCTTGGATTTTCTCTTCCCCTGATTTACAGGAGCCAAGACAAAAATGTAGTGAGCAAAACGTAGAAGCTGAAGCTCTTCTACAGAAGATCAGAAGAACGACTGAGAACAGAAGCATTGTGCTGGCAGAGGCTTCTCAGAAACACAAGGTTCAAGAGTGACCTGCTAAACTGAAAGCTGCGTGGCCCTGCGTTTGAGCTGACCCTCGGTACCCACTTGGAAATCAGTAAAAAGGTAGTCTTAATAGCCTTATAAACAGGGACTTGGCAGTGGCAGCTGCGACTCCTTTTGGTGTATCCCTCGGTGGTTTTGATGGGGTGGGAAGGCGTTCTTAGGTGAGTTAAGGATCGCTTCCAATGGAGGTGTGAGAAGCCTTGGAAGAACTTTGCCTGACCTTTTGGATCTTCGCTTAGCTGAGCACGAGTATAGTAGTTTTGTGTCAAAGGCGGTGTGATTTGCACATCAGTGCAGGGGTAATGCAGTAGCTGCACTAGGAGATGCTTCCTCCTCCACATCCTGGTCTAGTGGAAGGTGTCCCTGCCCATGGCAGGGGGGTTGGAACTAGATGATCTCTAAGGTCCCTTCCAACCCAAACCATTCTGTGATTCTATGATCACCATTGTGCAGCGGGGCTGTAGGGCCTGTGCTTTCGCTTCCCAGGAGAGCTCAGGTTTGCTAGCTGGGTAAAACAGCTCTGAGGCTACGCTGCAGCAGGAAGAGACCATTGCCTCTGGAGGCAATCTGTGTGGACAAGCTAAGCCATTGGAAGGGAGCACAGACAGTTCTGATGGCATTTAGGGACCTTGGCCAGTCAGGGGAATCAAGCAGGTAGGAAGAGAGTGGAATATGTATAGGGAGGCACCATGTGCTGTAGGACATGCAGTTAGGTTAGACAGTGTCAAGGCTGTGTTTGCATTTTGGGTGTTTGCGAAATATGCTGCTGATACTAAATGGCTAGACAGAGGTGCTGAGGTTTCAAGTTCTTGGCCAAACAAGTGGTTATGTGCACCCTTCCTGCAATCCTGCCACACCTGAGGGCAGCCCAGTTTGTTGCAGAATAGAAAATGCTTGCTATAAAAGATGTAGGGAATACTGCTATATCCACAGAATTGGGCAATGATATACTGATTATCTGCCTTGTGCTTTCACAGACACTTACATCTAGAACTTTAAAATAGCACCCAAGATACGTAACACTTTAGAGAAACCTTACTTCAGTGGTTCCTTCTGGATGGCTTAGGGATCACAGAATTCAGTGTTCCTTATTATGAATCCCTGTCAGTTGCTCTTTTGAAAGACGACTGTCCTTTTCCAGTCAGAGTGTGTGTGTGTTCAAGCCTATTTGTCCAAGTTAGGTTAACCTAAACAGGTCAAGTAATGGGTATTTGCTGTATTTAAGCTGTTTGACCCTGTTGCCTGAGTGAGTAAGTTAGGAAGCAGTTACACCACAACTTAACATGCAGATCATAATTTCAGGCGGGAAAATGAATGATGATGAGCTGTTGTAGTATAGGAATATAGGGTGCTCTTTGGTCACCACAGTTGCAGAATAAGCTGAAAGGTACAGGTCTAAACTCTTAGAGTCACATTAACAGGAGCTCATGTCAATGGAACCTTGAGAAGTGGACACTTCTGCAGTGCAAAGCATTTCAGTGTCTAACTCCTCTCAGATATCTTTCCAGCTGTCCAAAGAATCAATGGTCCTGTCTTGCCCTTCTTTCTCTGAACAGATCGGGAACTGATTGGAATATTCAAAGCGTTAGGAGCCATACCAAGTACGGTCTTGTCTGAGAGAGGTTGTGTACACTTTGACTGCTTTCTAAAATCATGCAATCAAACATTTAAAATAAAAATATTAAAATTAAAGGAAAGGTAGACTGTAATCTTGCATTTTTTGTTGGAGTCCAAAAGTCACAATGAAGAGTAATTTTCTACTTTTTTCTCCATGGATCCACCGGTCAATTTAAAGAGTTCTCCAAGCTGACATTAGCACATATGTAAATTTCTAAAATGTACCCAAATACCATATATATTGATAACTGCAAAAATATACATTGTCTTTTGAAGAACTCATCGGTTTGTTTCCTTCCAAATGTCCAAAGAAAACGTAAGTAGTCTACTCTAGGCCACACTATGCTTGGTATGATCAGGTGGTTATGGGAATAAATTGTTAGGAATCGTGAGCATGAATTCTGTAATTTTGGTAACTAAGATACTGAATGAAATTTTAAATGATCTCAGGTCCTGAATTTTACACCACATGTTTATGGGTAAAGGACTTGCACCCCAGTGATCAAATGAATGGTGAGAAAAGCCCATCGTTGTTCTTGCAACACCCACTGCTCCTGCCTGTAGCACCTTGCCTGAAGATGTTTGGCTGTGGTGGCTTCTGAATACCTTGATGTCAGACAGTCATGCTGTGGTTTAGTCTGCTGCCTATCCAGCACTATCACATATCAGCGTGTCTTTGTAGCTTTTGCTTTTAGCAGAACTCACTGGAGACATAGGTTGTTTCAGTGTCTTGTTCCCTGTCTGAATGTTGGTACTCAGCCTCTTAGTCTACATCAATACTAGTAAATTAAACATGGCTGGGACTGTTCTCTGATGCTGAGGCCAACTGGCATGGAACAACTCTCATACACACTATTAGGCTTCAAAACACAGTGACCACATCCACGTTCTCTGCTGGGAATGATCTCTGGCTTGGGATAGCTGATCCAGGTCTCTGCAGTGCTAAGGCCTAACACTTTAATAGTACTGACTATGAAGTTCCAGTGCCTGTGATACATGCTGGACCTGTTTGTTTTACTAGTCCAGATTTGTCCGAGTTGTGCATATCTTTAAATGCCTAGCTTTGGCCAAGAGCAGCAGGTAATGGGATCTAGTTCCACTGATAGATGGAGGGGTCTTGGGGAAGATCTGTCCTTTGGAAAGGCAGTGGCAATTGACAATGCTATTCTGCAAAGAATCCATCCTCTCTAGCAATAATTGTCACTAGCTAAAAGAGCAAAAGGGGACTTAAAAAAAAAATCCTAATACTTCTGCTAACATACAAATAAATGGCAATTAGCAATCAAAAATATATAGACCATAGTAACTACTGGATATAATGAGAAGTGTAAAGTAGGTGATGGTCTTATGAGAGGCAGAGTTGGAAGAAACCTTATTAAAGAAAATTAATACAAATCTTAAAATTGAAATACATATCGGCCATTCTATTCGAGGTTTCCTATCATTAGTAAGGTTTGGAGGTCTCTTGAACTATCCATTAGGTATTATCAGCCATCTTAAAAATTAACCTAGCAATAATGTAATGCTGTAATCAAAGGGGCAAGCTGTGATACTTTTCCGGCAAGCCTACCTAGAATCATACAATGGTTTGGGTTGGAAGGGACCTTAAAGCCCATCTAGTTCCAACCCCCCTGCCATGGGCAGGGACACCTTCCACTAAACCAGGTTGCTCAAAGCCTCATCCAGCCTGGCCTTGAACACTTCCAGGGATGGGGCATCCACCTACAGAATTGCAGTTTCCTGTGAACTGACAAAGGGGGAGCTATACACAGGCAATTTGTCCTTTAACCTTTCGTGTGTATGCTTTTTAGCACAATACATCACCTTAATTATTGCACCTTCTGCAGCAGGATAGAATTATCTGACCAGATATTTTTTGTTGCCAAATTACTTGCACGTACGTTGTGGAAATATTTTCTCTATCTATACGTGTCTTTCATCTCCCACCTGTCAGTAGAGTGAATGCTTTAATTGCTCCATCCGCTTCCAGGGTCTCCCATGCAGGCACAAAAACACCACAGTGAGTTGCATATTTGCATGGGGGTGCATAACCGATTATTAGAGCTAGTTTTCACAACTTTTATATTCTAGTAGGCAACAAGCACCTTGGAGGTAGTTAGATTATAAGCATGGTTATTTACTAGCAGAGTCTGATGTTTTTCTCCCCTCTATCTTTACATTTGAGGGTAAAGTACAATTTATGTTCTGGGCATCATCTTGTGGAAGTTCTAAATCACTTCATGAGGCTTTCAGCCTGGCTTATGTCATTTATCCATCAGCACTCAGTCCATTTAATCCAGGCCTCTCAGCTGTACAGACCTAGCTCCCGTTGTGAGTGATCGGCCTGCTTGAGTGCTCCCAGCTTCTCCTGTCACATCACATTTGCATAAAAGAGGACGGATAACCAAATTTGAGCACACAAATGAAAATGCTAAGCGCTGAACCTGTCACAGTTGTTGTTCAACTAATTGTGAAAAATTTGATTTGCTGGCTTTTCACTGTTTATCATGTGGACCCCCTTCTCAAATTTGCCTTGGCTTCTGCTTCTGTACATGTAGCTTTTAAACTCTCTACACGAGCAGCCTACCCTGGGGATTACTTACCTCTCCTACCAGCTTTTAATGTTGGCTCATCTACTTGACTAAATTAGGCCACCATGGCAAACAAACACATAATTAAAAACCTGGGAAAGGCAACTGCAGTTGCACTTCTTAAATTGATTTTGCAGTCTATTACTGGTATATGCCTTTGCATTTTGCCATTTTATCTTGTCCCTCTATAAACCTTGAAAATGTCTGTACTTTTGATTATATATAGGATGAATATATATTATTTCAAAACAAAGACCAAGATTTTCTTCTCAAAAGGGAATAGTAAATAAAAACACATTCTTATTTCTGGGTACTTTGTGGCAACCTATTACAGAGATGCTGTATTCATTTGAAATTAAGACCTGTTTTTGAACTGGCATTGAAACCTCATGGATGAAGTATTATTCACATTATTGTGATTTTTCAAAATTCCAGGTTTTGACTTAGCTTTTCAAATGTACTTACAACTGCTGGTCATATTTTTATTTCAGATCACCTTCTCTTAACTTATCTGTATAATTTACACATCACTTCTTGTAATGTATACCAAAAGGTCACCAATTAAAACAGTTGAATGTCATGTTGCTTATTTGGGATGGGAGAGGAGGTTCAGCCAAACAATTATCTATATAAAAATGCAAAAAACCCCTAATCATCTACCTATCCAAATCACCCATCGTTTTGGTATCAGCATTGGTTGTACTCTGAATGCTTGTAACAACTATCATAGTCTAAGAAGGTGGATGGTAACATGGACACAGTGGATACAAATCTATAAAGACCATTAAAAGCTTCTAAAAACAACCTGATAAGAAAAGGTGGTATTTAGATGTATACAACAATTAATATTTTTCTAGCAGTTCTAAAATATCAGAATAATTGTTCTCAAATGAATAACAGATATGACTGAAATATTGTTAAAAAAATAAAATTGAAAACATTTTGCTTAAAATCCTTTTTAATTTAATTTCATCCTTTTGGTGAAGAAGAAAAGTTCCCTGAAGTGACCTTCATGTTGAGTTCAGTGATAACAGTGGTAGTAATATGGTGTAATCCCTTTCATAAACTGATGAAGGTGTATCTTAAAACGGTAGGATATTTTCATGCATTTCTCTGGTAATATTTTTTTCTTCTTAAGAATGATATAATTTGTAGCCTAAGTCAGTTTACACCCAGGTTAAGTATGGATAGCTGTCCTTTGTTCTAAATAGTTTTTCTCCCTTTGTGATGTTTACCTCACGTGTTCATGAACAGCTGTCATGTCGTCGCAGCTTTCATTTCACTAGGATAAACGGGCTGAACTGTTAAAGGGCATTGACAAAGTCTGATGTATTTAACTGCAGCAATTTAAGATATTAACATTCACAGCTCAGTGTGTTGGAGATCACTGTCCTTTACTTCACTAATTTTTTCTCTTTTCCTCATTTTTATGAATGAATTCTACTGTCATTAAACATGCAGCTGAAGAAATAAGTCGTGCTGTACTATGTTCACCATATTTTGCTTGTTTGAGATCACTAGAATACTATCAATTTCCTTTTTCACATCCTTCACGCTGTACTATTTTCTCTCTTTCCTCATTCACAGCTTTCCAAAGTTGACCTCCTTTCCTGCCCTCTTTCTCAAGTTTGCCAATGAATAACACTAAATACGCAAATCATATTTGCAAAATACAGAATTTGGAAAAGAGGGATTCAGACACATTTAGAAGAGACTATTCATTAGCATGTAAGGCCCGCAGCATCAAACTGAGGAGCAACAGAAATTCAAGAAAAGAGTTAGCTAATAGAAATGTTCCTTCTGTATTTGACTAACTGCATTGCCAAAAGGTTTGATTCTGAAAATCAGTGAAGTAGCAACTGTTGGTCCAGACCAGAAGGGTGGCTTGTGGATTTCGAGAATATTGTTACATCTCTTAGGTTACTCTGAATAACCTTCAACGAGAGGTTCCATATTGCATCTAATATTCCCTCACAGGTTCTCCCACTTTCAAAATACATCCTGAGAGATGAAATGTCCTGAGATATCTTTGTGGTCAAACAGATGGAAGAAGATTTATCTACTCAAGAAAATAGGTACCATTTTCAAACCCATTTTCTTCATATAAAGAGAACAATAAAAATTCCTTAGTACCCTGTTTTTTGGCAGTGGGGTTAGTATGTATTTGATGAACTGTTACCTCCTTCTTGCCATAAAGTGTATTTCATCTGGAAATCTCATCGATATGTTAAAGCTGGCAGAACTGAATCTTATTGGAAAATGGAAGTTTTATTGTTAAATACTGGATTTTTTTCATTGCTTAAGAAAAAGAGCCCCATCCCTTCTTTTACTTCCTTTGACTCACTCTGAACTTAGTTACATGTTTTGCTACATTTATTCTGAAGTAGTGCAAGAAAATGAAAATGGCAGGGAACAACTACAACAGAATATCGGCTCTCAGGGTAATACTGCAGCCAAAATACTTGTGAAAGTGGAATTTAAAGGCAGTTTTTGAAAAGGAAAATTAGATTCTAAATTTTCTTCATTAAATTTAATCTGTCCCCTAATAACATATGAGCATGCCATGCTCCAGACTGGGTTCTTGATGTAAATGCCTGATTTATAATTCCAGAAGTTGAACTGCAAAATTTCTTCAAGTTCTGTATCCTTCAATATCCTTATCCGTAAAATGTTTTGCTAAGCAAGTCAGAGAAACATAACAGAGTGAGGGCAAGAAATGTGTTTAAAATTTTGAACAAGTATTAATGGCAAATGTTTTGCGATATTCCCTCAGCTCTAATAAAATGTACACTTTCCATTTATCTTTCAACTAGATATCTATTGATGTTTGATTAAAAACAATGTCCCCTGCTTCTCCAAGTACCTTCGTGTAATTCATGGAGATTTTCTCATTTTCCCAGGTCTGCTTGGGTAAATAAAGGTTTCTCCTCAGCTCAGTCTCTTAGGTTGGATGTTAGAATAAACAAACTTCCATTAACTTGCTTTTTGTTTTGCTTTAGACTGCAAGTAACTTCATCAGCATGTAAAAGAGAGAACTGCTCCATCTCTCCCTATATATTCTGTTATACAAAGCTGACCCCTTTCCCGTGAGCTTAGCTCTTGACTATACCTAAATGCAAAAGAATAAGCACACACAGAAAGGATTAGCAGGTAACGAATACACATCTCCATGGTCTGTGGGTATATGCAAAGAAAGACATATGTTAAATTGCCTGTTCTTTTTATATAAAAAAGAGAATTTATTTACCCTATGGGCAAAATGTGTGTTGACCTACGGTATCACAGTGTAAGTATGAACAAGGTTACTTATTCCCCCTTTCTGCTAAATAACAAGGCAACTCATGCTGAGGGTGCACTTAAACTATACCTATAACTCTCAGAAATTCATAGATCGTAAGGCCAAATGGGACCATTATGATCATCTTGCCTGACCTCCTCTATAGCACAAGCCATAGGGTTTCGACAACATAACAGCATTTGTAATTTCATATGCATTAGAGTGCTATTTATAGGATATATGTTGTATTGAAATGGTAGAATATTCACTGCTCTGAAATTCTGGTAGATAATTTTACTCCTGTAGTGGCACCTACAGGATTCTCGGTTGGTATGTGTTAATAATAAAGAAACAAAAATCAACCAGAATTTCAAGTTGTTTGCTAAAAATGTGACTACATCTAAGAAATCTGCTTGGTACAACAGCAGAAAAACCATATGTTTAATATAAAACCAGACTTGATAATAATTAATCCAAGTAATTTATTAATAACCAAGTACTGTGGAACTGGAATTCTAATTAAGAAAAGAAACATGACGGCTAACTGATCCATTGCACTAAGTGAAGTATTTAAGCAAGAATAGAGAAAACTAAACCAAAATTTGTGTGCCTTTCACAAAGCTTACTCTTGTCCTGTGCTGAAGTTCTTTTTTTGGGCCGTTACCAAGAGCTATGGTGCTTGATTGTAATTCTGCTACAAATATAAACTGATTTTAAATGTTGACTAGTGCAGAAGTAGACATCTGCACTGTTATACATCTAAAGCAAACCGAACTTCATCCCCTGCCTTGCTGTGTAAAACTATCACCTTTTCTTTATAAGAGGTAGTATGTTGAAAATTAATATTTCCTTTAAAAATTACTATTCCTCAGGTTTCATTTCTGACCTATCTGAAAACGTTCTCTCCGTTCTCTATAGGAGTCACTAATGAAATATGTACTACATTGAACAGTCCTAAACGTCCCAATCGAACCAAACCATCTTCACTGCTCAAATCTTGGAAAAAGGTAATATGCCTGATATTTTTAAAGATAAGAATCCAGATATCACCCATGTTTGTACTTGCTGCTGGGAAGGGAGCAATAAAAGGGCAATTAGCATTGCTACTGATCATTGGTTAAAATGATTTAACCCGCCTTTTAGTAAAGTAATAAAGATCCTTGAAGTAATTACATCATTTTGTTAAACGCTAAGAACAATGAGATAAAACAGCGTGGATATCATTGGTCAAAGATGTTTATCTGTGCATATTAAAAGCTTTTAAACATGTTCTTGTAGAAAATCCTGTGCCTTTCAGATCAGCCCGTTCTTCTCCCAGCCTTCTCTAAAATTACACACATTTCAAGACATATATGAACAACTGTGCCTCAGAAAAGAAGCAGATAGAAAGCTAAATACTATCACTTAACAGAAACTCTCAGGAATTAGCTATTAGTAAAATAATCTCATCTTGTGAAATCTTGAAATGCTTTGTTCAGAGAGTCTCCCTGCTCTGCAGAAGCTTTGACAAACTCTTGTGACAAGTGTAGGAGGAGGGCTGTGTCTCAAGCCTTGCATTTTGATCCATCCACTCATAAATTCTTCAAGAGCCTAGATAATTACAATATTTAGCTAAAATAGGTTAGTTTAAAACCAATTTTTAAAGATATTTTAACAGGGGGAAAGAAAGCAGGGATGAAGAGTCCAATTAGCCAATTTTTCTTGGTCTTACTCTCACGCGCAGACGCATTCTGTACAAACCCCTGTTTTGATGTATTATTTTAATTAATCCCAGTCTTTTGATTTCTGCAAAAAAGGCTAGCAAATGTAACAATGCTCGAGAGTTTCTTTATCGTAAAAGACACATAATTCCAAGCATTTAATAAGGTAGATTTATTCTGTGTAGTTTAGTTTGCACATTCACTCAAACAGCCCTCCCCAAAGACAACATTAAAAATGTGATTAGTTAGCTGCCATCAATAACACAAAATAGGAAAACACTCTCTGAAGGGACAGCTTTGTGGAGGGCACCGCACAGTGTGTAGTAAAAATATATGGCCTAATAAGTTTACATTTGCAGGCTCATTTGTTAAAACTCTTGAATTTCTAATTTGTGTCGGAAAGATAAATGGATGGGGCCTCAGTAAAGTGTGAGATTAATACTGATGGATGGGGATTCAGATTTTTGCTAGCCTCTTACTTCTGTACAACCCAGAAGGCAGTTTATGGGGAAAACCAAATGTAAATAAAAAAGAGGACATTATTTACCTTGGTCAAGGCCAATTACCAGTTATATTGTTCTTTTCAACTTTATTGTTTGGATGTAAATTAT
This sequence comes from Eurypyga helias, assembly GCF_000690775.1. Classification (NCBI taxonomy): domain Eukaryota; kingdom Metazoa; phylum Chordata; class Aves; order Eurypygiformes; family Eurypygidae; genus Eurypyga; species Eurypyga helias. The sequence goes on from NW_010253398.1 coordinate 69,429, forward strand.
CCTTATCTAATTATTGTTTAATGCATTTTGGTAATCAAGCGTTTAGAAAGTGTAATTAGATGCTAAAAAGGACAGGCACCCGATGGTTACTTTGAAACACTGCGAACAGTCAAATGGTAGAAATGTAGGCCGCTGGGACCTTTAGGGGTATAAGGTGGAAGGATAGTAATAAAGCATATTATACAATAAAACCAGGCTTATACCTGAATCAAAATACTGACATAAAATGAAAATCAGCTGAGGTTAATATGAATAATAAAATAAGTGGGCTCAGCGCATGCCGTACGTGGTTGATTTCAACAGCCTGCCTTCCACAGCAGCACAGGGGCAAGGCTATCGGTGTGCTGTAAAGAGACAGACAGGGTAGGTGACCGCGGGTTCTCTCACCTGCCTGGCAGAAGGTACCTCTGAACTTGGATGAACTTCACCACCTTAGAGGAAGAAGTTCTTCTGACCTCATAAAATAAGTTGCCAGGTATCTTTTCAAAGTAAAATAAGAACGCAGACGTGGCAGAATGGCAGGCATTAGTAAAGGAATTAAAAAAGGGACACTTGAGCGTGAACGAACAAAACAAAGGTCACTGCTGTTATGCTTCCGTATGTGTAGTACCTTTAGACGGCAGCTGATCCAGAAGTCTTCAACATTTGTAAAACAACGCGTGCTACGGTGTCAGTACACGTTCGTAGGGCTTGCCAAACCTGGCAGTCCCATGGGGGGAAGAGTCTGCTGCAGCCCAGACACCCAGCTCCCACCAGTGACAAGGCTGGGGGTGTATTCCCAGTAGGCACACACACAAACACATACATACAATACACCCACGTACATAAACATACCTGCCCAGCCACATAGACCAACACGTGAAGACAAACAGCTCTCATGGCTTCATCCTGTTCTCCTCTGGCTGACTGTGATGAATGCCCATTTGTGGGAAGAAATATAGATACGTATGCAATCTGGATCTCCCCAGTAACTCGGCTTGGACATGCAGCCTGTCCAGTAACTGCCTCTGGATCCTCTTGTCTCCACGTGCCTCATGTACACCCACACACAGGCCTCGCAGCCAAGCCCCAGGATCTCTCCAGCAATCGGGCAGGACTCTCCTGGTGCTTCCAGTAGCCAGCTTTTCCCATGGTCTTACCCTCAGGCATTCCCCTGCTCCTGGGCCACTTTGCCTACTCACCAGCTACCTCCTCTCCTGCACATCCTAGAGTAAGACCTGTGGAATCCCAAAACACTTTTCCCTTGCACACCATAATATTCCCCATGGCCGTAGACGGTGACCCCACTCAGCCCAAAAAATGCCCTGGATTGCTGCTCCCCTTGACTCGTGGTGATGGGTTTCACCCCTGGGGCTGACACCACTCCCGTGATGGGCCTGGGAGTTGCTGGGCAGAGTTTTAACTGGGTGCTCATCTGGGCACCTTCATGTGCGTGTAGGTGAGGTTTTTATCACATAATCTCACACAAATGTCTTGATGAGCTACATACTTAATGAATTTGAAAAGCCATCTTTAAAGAAGCAGACAGAGATAAAGACATGATTTGTGGGGGAACTGCTGTCTTGTTAAAAAGGCGACAGCGTCAAAATTATCTGTTTAAGTGGCTATGACTTAAAATGTGGTTGCAGTCAGAAAAGTGATTTACATCTATTTTTCCTTTATGGGTGTGTAATGGATGTCTTCTTGACTTCATATACTTCCTCCAATACCAGCGGCATTTTTCATTTTTAATGTGTTGCAAAATAAATATAATTATGAAACTTGAAGGCAGGGGCTTCTTCAGCTTCAGCATCATCCGCTGCAGAATTATTACACTAGGAAATTCAGCCTTACCCTGAACCATGTGTCGGTGGAGTATCAGTGCTCGATGAACCGTAAGAATCAAATCCCGGGTCTAGCCTGCTTGCTTTCATGGAGGGACTTCTCAACAGAAGAAAAGGAGAAAAATATATTGCCAAAATAAAAATAAAACTGAAAAAATATGTCCTATACGGACAGATGTAACCACTTATTGGTGTAGTAAAAAAAAGAAGGTGGAGTAGTGACACATCCTATGTAAAAAGAACAGTCTTCAACCCCTGTGGGTAAATTTTACCAAGGGTAATTTAGACAATGATTCACTGTTGTGTGACATTCTTAATTTAAGATTTGAGGTCTTCTTAAAAAACGATGCCCAGCCAATTCTCTGTTGAGTGAATGTCCGTACTCTACTCTTGCACACAAGCGTTTTCAGATCCTGAGGTTGGAATTTTGGAATAGCCTTACTCTCTTTGTCTTTTGCACTGAGGACCTAAAAGGGAATGCTGCATCTTACAGCTGTGCTGTAATTCAGCTGTAAATTACTGTACATGATGCTGAAACTACTCAATAAAGGTCTACAGCCAGTGTTAAGGAGGAGAGGGAGAGGAGAGGAGTTGAGTTCATGGGCTCCTACGAACTTTGCAAACTCTGAATCTGTTAAAATGGATACTTACATCTCATACTCAGATTATAACTGAAGAAAACGAGCAGCTGTGGTTATAGAAGTTTAGCCCGAGTTTCTGTATGACTCGTGCACTGGTATGAGTACATGTTTGGATGCATATTTATTTGAAAAGGTCACAGAATGATCATGATGTTAATGTCAGAACAGCCCTTTTGTTGTGGATAAAGCTATTACCTTAGTTTTAACTGACTGCAGCTCTACATTCTGACTGGATCCATTCGTATTACAGAAACTCATGGCTTGAAATTTGAATTTCATCACTGGAAGCAATTACAGTATCAGTGCAGTCCCTGCACGTAATCCCTCATTTAGTAAATTAAAAACAAGTAGTACCATGAGCACCAGAACTAATGAAGCTTAGTTTCTAATAGAACTGTGTCACATGGTTGATTGACTTTAAACCGAGCTACAAGGAATCTTCAGCGTGAGTCTCTCTTCTGTTCCCATCATTTCATAAAATGTCTAACTTCTAGTTCAAAAGCATTAGATGTTTTGCATCTTCACTGCTCATGATATGGTTTGGAGTTGCAAGAAGGAAGCGAGTTTAATCATGGCAGATGCGGCAAGAAAAGGCTTCTTAGAAAGAACCAGACACCCAAAAACCCAACAACCACTGCTTTAGCACGACTGACTGCTTTTGATGGAGCAACAGTGTATTTGTGTGCTAACTGTGAAAAATTTGAAATATGGCTGACAAAGAATAAAGTAATAATAGCAAGGAAATTAAGCGACAAAACCACTCTATTATGCTTACATTTGTATAAAAGTAAATGACAAAGGTAGCGTATTTTGTCCTTTTTTCACTCCCCGTTAAGTTTTGAGGTGTTCATTCTTCCTATATTGGAAAGAACAGGTAGGAGAGGAAAGAGTTTAACAGGCTGACAACAAGGAAAATTTTAAAAGTGTTCAAATAGCCTTAGTGTAGGTCTAAGTCAGCAGACCTTCAAAATCTACTGCACGCTGAGCCTGATTCCTCACATTTTAGAGTGAAAATGAGGCACCCACTAGCATATTCTCTTATGAAAAAAAGTTAAATAACTTCATTTCTTCTACTGAGCAGTCAATATCTCTAATTTCTCAGATTTATCAATGATGAGCATATTCCTGCACACTGAAAAATTTACTATCTATTTTTAAAAAAAAAAGTTAAAATGTGCAGCAGGCTGATTCCTTTGAATTTAATCCCTGCTAAACTTGAGAGAAGTGGAAGCAACTATCATCTGGGTGTGTACATGTGATCACCCTGTTTTTCTCACATGGTTATGTTAAGAAATGTATTTAAAATAAGAGCTAATGCCATCTCTTGAATGGTATTACACAGCTGTGGATTTAATTCACTTCTGTTGAATTGTCTCTGCACTTAGAACAGGAAGATTAACAGTTTGTTTATTTACAATTTTTTTTTTTTAAAAAGGAAAAATATATACAAAAAATGTGGACAGAAGCCTGACCACTTAAAGTTATTTTGAAATATTCATTCATTACATAATTTTAAAAATGATTAACACTTGGTTCTTTGCTTTGGCATGAAAGATTCTATATAAAAAGAAGTGCAGGAAAAAAGACTGTGACAATAACCAAACAGGCTGAGCTCGTATCACTGTAGGTCATTCAAACTGAGATTTCTGCAGAATGGCTGAGGTGGTAAAGAACGGAATAATAAAGAACGGAAGATAATTTCATGTGATTTTTTGGAGTATACATTTCACTGTATAACACCAGCGTTGCTTTTCAGACGAGAACAAAAGGGTCAGCGAAGGTTGTTCTGAACTGTTGTGACAGTTGGGTTTCTGCGTGGCACTGAGGTGATGTGATGCAAAGGCCTGTGCCTTGCAGGATCAATACAGAGCCATCGGTGAAAGGGTTGGAAACTGGATGGTTGCTCTTAATAAAAATTTTCAAAATTGAGGGTATAACAAGTAAGATAAAAGAGACATAGACTTCACATAGGTCTGCATGGGTCAGGCTTGCAAAAGAGATTGCATCCATGAAATATGAGAAAGGGGGAAGGTTTTGAGAGTTAAGATACAGAAGGTGCTGAACGCAAGTTTTCAGTGCAGTGTATCAGACACATTGAAACACACCTACCTGTCACACATTGGACGTGTATTCAAACCAGAGGCACCTTGCCATAGCTCGTAGGATGGGATGTGGAGCTGGTACATTGCGTTTGGTTCTGGTGTCTCCATCACTAAAGGATGTTAGAGAAAAAGAGGTAGCTCAACTTGCATCTGCCTGTTTATATTCCAGATCTTACTGAAAACCAGACGTCTGATTCCGTGATGGAGAAATCGCTGGTATCAAGGGCTGCCAGAACAAAACAATGTGAGTATTTACTAGTGATAAATAGTACTAACGCTCTATGTTAGAATCACAAGAAATGCCAACAGCTCAAAATTAAGAGCAAAATAGTTATCAATTTAAACCTTAAATTTAGAGAGAAAACTGTTGGTGCCTTTTTGTTTGATTTAAATCTAGTGCTAATGAATCTTATTCTAGACACTTGACATAATGGTTACTAATTACACAGTTTTATTTGGAGATGCCTCCAAAAATGCTTCACTTTATAGTCTCCTGAGATAATTGCTTCTGGTAAACTTATATTGATAACAGCACATCGGGACCAAAACTACACATCCACTAAGTCTGTTGTTGTGTAATGTGATTGCAACTCTTGGAAAAAATAATTGAAATGATGTTCAAAGTGATACCCATGTTCCAATAGGCATATATTCAAGTCCATGTATATTCAACAAAGAATGCAGGCACATCTTTAACATTATACATGGACTTTAACCCCTATTGATTTCACCGACATTTAAACAGATTCATGAGTAATTTGCTGGGAAGAGCCTTAATATAAGGTTCTTTTTAGCACTAACAATATTGTAAATGTTACATTTTCAATCTAATAACCACATTTAATAATAAGTTTTACTGATGGTGAATGCATGTTTTCAGACCTGACAAGGTGGAATTCTATGTCCCTCATTCTTTATACATAATTCTAGTTTTGCTCGCATGGTTTTTAGAAATTATTTATTAAAACCAATCTCTATCTGTTTGCTGTGTGACTGATCAAAAATGTAATTCTTCAAGTTAGTTTGAAAGAAACAAATTGTATTTTTGTATTACATAATTTTAAAATTCCCTAAACCATCTGTAACAGCAAGCTGTTTAAATGGAATACCAGAGATAAAGAGGATCTGGTTTTCCATGAAATAAAATAGTTGGCATTGTCATGAATTATTTCTACACCACTTTTATTCAGTGAAACCACAGTTCATTAAGACATCCAACTATGGAAAACAATTTTCCTCCCATCCTTGCAATTTAGATGGTCATATATATAAAATTCACCATGCACAAGGCTATGTCAAGTGTGAGTTTGTAATTAATCGGTTTTGCCCAAGCCAACAGAAACTATTTAAAAAGTAAAGTTATTCAGTAATAAAACCACCTTCTTGCTTGTTTTCTTCTTTAGTTGGCACCCACTCTTCTCAATGATGGAATTAACTGTTTCCACAGCATTCTCCAGATGTCATCTGTACTGAGTTTCAGCTATGGTAGAGCTTTTAAGTACACCACTCTTCCACTCTTGTACTCCCGTATAATCTTAGTTTGGTTTTCTCGCATGCCCTGTTCAGCAATCACTTGGGGTCAAGGAGCTCAGCTGCCTAGCCCTGTACAGCATGAGCCTCTGCAATAAAACCAGTAACAACCGGAGCCTTTCCAGAAATTCCTTTCCATAAATTGTAGAGTCAGTGGAAACGCTCATGTAATGCCATTGCAATTCACAAGGATTAACACTTTCTACTGAGGCCATAAGCTGGGCTGCATATTCCTGAAATTCATTAGCTTCCTAGCTACCTCTGCACATGGAATCGGTGAGTATGTATTCCCTGTCTATAGAGAACTCTGGCTGAAGCTCAACTCTTTTATGAATCCTGAATATGGCTTGAGGAGACTTGCTCTAGGCTCTTGCCTTAAGAGTGTGTCACCATGCATAGCTTCAGAGTTGCATCGGAAATGTGTGATGAGGGTCTGTAGGCTCAGGGGTTTCAGCCACAGAAGGGGCTGGAGGTGAAGGTACCATGACCCCTGGCTTCCCTGCATGCATGAATGGCACGTTAGCTGAAAGTTGTGTGTCCTTCTCCAAAGGAAAACCGATTAAGTGGCAGAACTGAGGCTGGCTGGTTACATTGTTCTTCATGAATTTTATGCAGAACAGGTATAAGTTCTGTAATGACTCCATGCGCAATGGCTTTCAACTCTTCTCCAAGCAGATGACATTCCTCTGTGTGTTCATCCACATTTGCAGCTCAGATGGATCACTGCGTTTGACATTTCAAAGACTAAAAATGATCTAAAAAATAAACACACCGCAATAATGCTGAAGGCTGATCAGCCTTGTAATGTGGTGTCTCTTGACTGTTATTTTGTAAATTAGGCAGTGATTTGATTCTTTATCAATTTTTAGTGGTGTTTAACATCACCTAACTCATGAAGAAGGCAGCATCGGTAGCCTGAAATGTAATGAAGCTTTTATCTACTTGAGAAACAATGACAAGTCTTTTAAAAAATTTGGGATGACTTAAGTACTCATGAAAGAGATGCTGATGGCATTAGCTAACGCAGATCCTGTGCCAGCGTGCCTTGTGAGCTTCCAGGCGCAGCTCTGAGAAGTCCCTTCCATCTGCAGACACTGTAGTAAGGGACATCTGCTCGAGCATTGAGTCCTGTGAAAAAGGGGGAATTCAAACCAAAAAGGTGATGCTGATACAGAGTTCCCCCGAATCTGGGATTTATTTCCTTTTCTTTAGGTCTCCAGTAATGGAAACTCCACTCCCAACACACTGAAGAAAGAACCATTTTTGGTAGTTTCAGAAGAAGGGGACTCCTTAAGTCCCAGTTTTGAGGATGGAGCATAGTTCTATTAGTGTGACCCAGACATTGTTACCGGTCATCAGAATTGAAGCAGGTGGCTTTTTTCATCTTTTCAGGCTTTACACAAAGTAGCAAAAGTCTAAAGGAGGTTTTTTGGGTTTTTTTTTGACTTTGAAAGGGTTCCAAATCCTAATACAAAACCACGTGAGGCATCACGCAGAAATCGGACTAGAAAAAGAGTCCGGATGCTGTTACTAAGAGTGATAAAATATTGTGAAGACTATGGCAGAAGACCTTCACTCTCGGAGATACTGAATACTTTGGTCCAGGCTACCCTGTCTGGCACTTCTGTTGATTATTTCTAAGGGATTTTGTCAGTGGCTGAACCAACTTCATGCAGAGCTTTCAGCACAACATATTATTAGGGAAATTGCTGTCAACGTATTTTTCTTTCCAGTCTTGCTTTCTTGGAGGTAAAGTGTGTGTTTTGATTAATTTAATTTATCATTAAATTTATCATTTAAATTACTTGGCCATAGAACTCTTTTGTGGGAGGCAGACGGCTATGTGGTAGTGTGGAAGCAATCTGGGTTGCCTGAATTGATTATAATTTAAAACAGAAAAGGTGGTTTTGAGGTCTCTGGAATGGACAAGCAAATAGAATATGGATTTGATTAGAAAAATAGTGCACAGTCTGCTCTGCATGTACGTTATAGGGGATGATGTGGTTGATTATTCTGCAGTGCAGTGGTTAATGCCAGCCACCACCAAGTGAGCTAGTTCTTCTAAAAAACCAAGTTGACAATCCTCTTTATTTTTACAATAATATCCTGGAAATTGAAAGTTTTTAACTCTTCATGCTTGTACTGTCAAAATGGTTTCATGGCCCCTTTTTCAGCCGTTGAGTTCTACTTTAAGACAGAAAAGTCTTATATGAGTTCTTACTATACTGGGTAGGAGTCATCTGAACAAGACAACTGAACCAAAAACTTCCCATGTATTTGGTGGAGACAGATAGGTGTGTTCAGGACATGATACAAAAAAAGGCAGGTTTTGACCTCTCTTATACCTGTGTGAAGTTGGAGCAGTTCGACGGTGATCTATCAGGAATGAGGAGGCAACACCATGCAGGTCAGTAACTCCAGGTCTTTTGGTCTGGATTGAGAGTGCAATGTCTGGTTCTAAGTCCAACATGTGTAATGGTATGGCTACTCTGAGCATGCAATGCTGGGGCAACGGTGTGTTCATCGCGTGTACAGTTCTTAAAAGCACTAGCAAATAGTCTCAAATGTACTTTCTCTTTAAAATGGTGGAATAATTACCTGTTAGTGGTGAATATTAGGAAGTATATGAGCAGCAAATAATTTACTACTGGCATTATCTAATAATTATCTCTAGATGAAATTGCAAGACTGCAGTGTTTTTAGAGCCCATTTGTGACCCATAAAATATGGGTTAAAACCTCACATTCCACCACTTGCTTTTGCAATTATTACGGCAAATGGTAAGAAAGTACAAAGCAATCATCAGGAGAAGGGATCTTTTAACTACTGTAATTTCTAAAACTGATCAAAGAGATAGAAGAACTTGCCCCAAAATTTGATTCTATCTCATTTTATTCACTAGCAAGACAACATAAATGTAGCTTGTATTAGTAGCAGCAAGCTCTCTTTCCATATCAATCCCTTCCTGTGTACATGATAAGGAAAAGATCCTTCATCATTACTTTTCTGTCATAAGAGACAAAAAGACAGAGTCTAAGCTTGCATTTACCATGGAAATTAGGAGACCAAAGCAAGGACCAAAACAAGATAAGACTGTGTTCTAGAAGTGTATCTGGGTAACTTCTGCGGGGGGGGTGTGGAAACAACAAACCAACAACACCAAAAACACCACCAAAAGAACTAAGCATCAGCATGTCATAAAATAAGTTGAGCTCATTATAAATATACACAAGATATGACAATAGTTTCTTCTATTGATTACAGCACCAAAAAGAAAACTTTCCCACATGAATAATGGTGCCATCCCCCCATAGGAATAGTCTCAATGTGGAGTTTTTCAGATTCTTGACAGAGACGTGTGCTACCCCATCACCCTTGGTAATATTGACTGAAAAATCAGGAAGACCCTATTAGTCCTACATTTTCATAATGAAAATAAATCCTGCAGTTAGGGAAAATTACATTTTTTTGTGACTAAACCAAGATGAGGCATTTTATCTCATGTTCAGGACAATAACAAATGGGAAATCTTGCATCAGTAGCAGACCCTCCTACAAGGGATTTTTATGCTCTTGGAAATCTTGCACAGCGTAAAATCCAGAGAACATAGCTTGGGAGTCAGCCTAGGGTCAAGAAAAAATAGAGGAACTCAATTTTTCCGTCCTGTTTCTGAGACTAATTTTCACTGGATACAGTAAGATTCAGACAACCTGATGTTTCTAGACATCAGGCCCTCAAAAAATAAAAGATGGGCCACAGGAAAAGCATGAGAGAGATATGTCTGAAATGATGAAGACAATGTGTAAATGTGCAAGTAAAAGGCTTTAATCTAAGAGGCACATTGGCTTCAACAAGTAATAACCTCTGAAACTGGAATCAAAAGGTTATCACCAAACTATGTAAAACCCAAACCAAACCCAGGTGAAACCAAGCCAAACTGCTCCCCCACCCTGGCCCCCCAGCACAGCTAACAGAGTGAAAATAAACTTGCTAATTTCTGGCAGAGGTCTACTCCTTCATGGAAGCCAAGTGCAGCTTCTCTTGTTGTAGAGGATTCCTATCACTAAGTGGCAGTATGTTAAAGTGTATATTCAGACAGCACCACTAGGAAGAGCTTGCCAAGTCCATCCGTCTTTCCCACAACCTAAAATGGCTGCATGCCAACATCATGTCTTTCCCTGACTCCACAGAAAACTTCTGACCTATTGATTTAAGAAAATCCCCTGTCTCCACCTTTTGAGATCAAAAGTAGTTAGAAGAACCTGGCTGTGTAACATAGCAACTTTGTAAGTGGATTCATGCTTCTTTCTTTTCCCTTAAAGACCTTCCCTATAACTCAATATAAGTTTTAATACGAAGACCTGTATTCTGGATTGGCATCCAGATCAACCTCTTGGTTTCAATGTTCCTATGCTAACTTTATCTGTCATAAGAAGTTCTGGAAGTGGAATAAACAGAAAGCACTGAAAGAGTAGAAGCATTGAATTTACTTCTTGGAAGTAACTATAACATATATTGACCTTACTGGGAGTGTATTTGATGATAGGATCCCAAATTACTCGTGAAGGATAAGCCAAGTAGATTCAGCGGGGACCTACCTAATTTGTGTAGCAGTTGCTTCTGCAGAAGATTCTTGTTCTAACCTTTGATAGAAGCCATCTCCTCTAGACTCTACTGAAAACGTATGTCTTTGGCACACAACCACCTTTTGATGATAAAGTTTATAGGGACAGGTACAAGCAGAATGGCGTGATTTTTTTTTCTTTTTTTTCCCCCAGAAATACACATGACCAAATCATAGAATAATCACAGAATGGGTTGGGTTGGGTTGGGAGGGACCTCAAAGCCCATCTGTTCCTGCTATGGGCAGAGACACCTTCCACTAGACCAGGTTGCTCAAAGCCTCATCCAGTCTGGACTTGAACACTTCCAGGGATGGGGCATCCACCATGTCTTGGGGCAACCTGTTCCAGTGTCTCACCACCCTTTCCATGAAGAACTTCTTCCTAATATCTAATCTAAACCTCTAAATTTTCAATTTAAAGCCATTACCCCTTGTTCTGTCACTACAAGTTACACACACACACGCACACATACCCAACTTTACCGTAGACCCCTTTCAGGTATTGGAAAGCTGCTATAAGATCTCCCTGAAGCCTTCTCCAGGCTGAACAAGCCCAACTCTCTCAACCTGTCCCCATAGCAGAGGAGCTCCAGCCCTCTGAGCATCTTCGTGGCCTCCTCTGGACTCGCTCCAACTGGTCTATATCCTTCTGATGTTGGGGGCCCCAGAGCTGGATGCAGTACTCCAGGTGGGTTCTCATGAGAGCAGAGTAGAGGGGGAGAATCGCCTCCCTTGACTAAATCACTTAGTGAAGGGACCCAGTTGTGATGGAAACATCCTTGAGTTCTCCACAGCTCCTCATGTGATCCTATCTCTACCTCCTTTCCTCAGACCTCTTTGGTTTGAGCTGTAGCTCAAAGGAAGAAAGCATTTTTCCTGTGTAGTTCAGTGCAACAAGCAAGTTTGGCAGAGTAACACTGGTTTGCACCACTAGAATCCAGAAACGCTGGATACACTGTCTTCAGTGAGGAATTTTGCCAGGCAGTGAGGAAGAGGGAAGCAGAAAAGAGAAGAAAGGTAGTGGGATCCCACAGTTGTGGCCAATTCATTGAAGAAACATGAGCAGGCGTGTCACCTGCAGCATCACACGTGTTACGAAGACCCAGGTTGGGGTAGACCTGCCAAGAGCACGTTACTATAGACACTATCTCTGGTGTCATTAATCTCTCCGTTAGTCTTCAAAACATAAAAGAAGACATATTACCTGATTAAACTACGTAGGAAAAAAAAAGGGAGATGAGGCCAAGCCCAGAGATCCTTTGTGTCTGACTCATTTGTGGTGCAATGAAAACACAACTTCACTGTCCATTCACCAGGGTCCTTGACTGCTGGTCCTCTAAAGAAAATTTGTGCTGCCTCATTCTTTAAAAATTACTTGTCAGTGGTAATTTGTGAGTGGTTTTAAATTTTTCCTATCCATAGCTTCAACCAATTAAGCTTTCTGAATAAAATATAAACATTTAAAAGCAACTCTACTCAAGCACTGCTGAAACCTGAAAGAGTCCACACAAGAGAAAACTGCTGCTCTGTGTTTGCAAGCTGAAGTGCCAGTTGGCCGAACATGTTTTTGCATGGGGGAGAGAAGGAGGGAGGGAGTGAGCCTGAGATGGATAACAGGGGCTTAATAGTCACCCTCTTCCACCCTCATCTCCTGCAATGCCTTTTCGTCTTTTCCTGTCCAGTCTGGCTCTCACAGGAAGAATGATTTCTAGGATGTCTCTAGTTTCAATGTCTAACAGTTTCAATGACTCCCACATCTATCAGAAACAAATTCACACGGATGTAATGTTTTTTTCCACACTCACCTGGGGGAAGGTAAGAAAGTGAAATGGAGAAGATCCCTTTTTACAGAAATGCCACTGACTTTTCCATCCGTGTAAGAGGACTTAGAGAGCCTGAATCATGCCCTTGTACGAAGTCTTGTATGGCAGGAAGGTGTTCTGATCCCCCAGATATTCCAACTGCTGCAACATGGTATGGGAGAGAGGAAGAACAGCCTAGAAACCTGCATCCATACTTGAGGTTCTTTTGTTATTTTGGAGGAGGGTTTGGGAAATTTTGGTGGGTTTTTTATATTAGATGTGATTTTTCCACTGGGATTTTTGGCTGAGAACTACAAACTTGGCCACAGCAAGGTAGTCAAATACTTTGGGAGAAAAAAAGCCTGAAATGTTAGAATATCTATTTAATTTCAAAAATTCTTGGTTTATTACAATCTTATTGATACTCTTTAAACAGTTCAAACTCTCCGCCTTTCAGATCAACAAAATACAAACATAATTATTTTCTTCAGCATGAAATGCTATGATTTATCTGGTTTCCCTAGGACACAAAGCTTACATGACAGTGTTCTGTGATCATCTATGTATGTATATGTTGTCACACATGTATGCACACGTATCTCTCATTCTCACCATAATAATTTCAGATACGTTATTCAGTTTTAACTCCATTTCATAAGGTGCTACGTTTCTACAGATTTTGTAGAAGGAAGTGGCTATAGAAATAAGAAGGTGTTCCTATTCCAGTCACAGACGAGGGAAAGGTTGCAATGTAAGCACTGACACTACGAACAATTCACATGAGACCTGAGCATAAAGATATAAATTCATAATAAATTAGGTATTTTGGAACTGCCAGAAAGCCAATAGGTTAGTTCATTCAGAAATTAGTCTTGGCTATAAAGGTATCCTGAAAGTTTTTCATCTTTCCTGGACATGGCTTTGCCCATGTAGTGCAACTTGAATTTTACTTGGGTTTGGCTTCCTTTTTGGAGCAGTAAAATGTCCTTTAACACAGAAGGAAAAAAAAAAACCACACCACTAGCCATGTTGAAGGGCTTAGTTCATCCATATTCCCCCAAGACCCTGTCTTTTATTCCAATTCAACTCCCAGATGAACTTCTCCCACCAGGTTTACTGATCTGCCAACTGGTAGCATTGAAGAATGATATTTCCTGCTGCAGGTCTCCCAGTTTGGAGCTCTGCCACCCACTTTGATTTTTGCTGTACCCCTAGCATTGGTTTAAACATGGTTCCTAGATAAAAATGTTTCCATGCTCTGTGTCTGCAGGAACACCATTACTAAAACATTGACTATATTTCCCCATGGCCACACCTCAGTAGAGAGCAGCTGATGCTTCACACCAGGGCGATCTTGAATGCAGAAAGAAGCCTCGTGGTACTGACATAAATAGTTTATATGAGGGATGAGGGACAGCCCCTGACCACAGGTCTCTGGCTAAAAGGTTTCAGTATGCTGTCTTGAGAGAGAAATTTTCTCCCCTTCTGACATTTCTTCTAGTCCCTTTGCTGCACATGCTGTTCTTTCTTTCTAACACTTGACCTTTTCTCTTTTCATCCACCTCTCTTCTTAACAAGTCTCTCTCCCTCCTTCTCGCCACCAAAGGATGTGCTGCCACTTGGCGAACCGCTCCCCGTCATCACTGTGCGCGTGATTTAGAGAGGTCTGATTTCCAGCTCCATGAGGTCAGCACAGACCCATTCAATATTCTTCAGACATCAAGCTGGCTCACTCTTCTGCATGGAGCTGGCAGAGAGATGTTCCCTCCCTCTCCTCTTCATTTTATGTGCACATTAAAAGTATCCATGACCAAATCAAAAATTGTGCAGCTGTTTCAATAGCTGCAAAACTGCTTAGAACGGGGAGCCCAGAGTATAGAGAAAGAGACCTTTGTGAATTGAACATTCTCTGAACTAACTTGTTTGTGAAAACCCATGTATAATTAAAGCCTTTCTTGTTAGTGAATGGAGCTGTACTTAAATACGCACAATGTATATCTTTATTTCCAGCTCAAATCTTTTTTCGGGATGTTTTCCAGAAATGTGTATTATGTGGCTTCAGCAACTGCACTGCATCATCATCATCATTCAAACAGTGGAGCTCCCTGCTACATTACGAGCATCTTCCCCCTAAAATACTTTTTGATGGACTACAGTATAGCCAGTCTAGACCTGAACTGCATAACAAATGGCTGCTATGATTCCTCTAATGGCAAGGTCCTTCCCCCCACTGCAAATGGAGATGTAATTCAGATGCACACTATCTCACCCTTTGCGTGCTGAGAGACAAAATAAACAGCAACATTCATTTGTCTTTTTCCATTTCCCTTACCAAAAAGTCAACTTCCAAAGCAAATGTTTACCAAAACATTTCCCTGAACAATCTGAATAATATTTTAATGGAACACTTACTTAGTTAGTATCTAATTAAATTTTGCATCATGAAGAGCATGCTCAAATCACTGTGGTATAGTGAATAAGGATTCAATAAAAAACACAGGATAAAAGAAATCTGCAAAATAACCACCATTAAACTAATGAGTAAAAATTCAGCAGCTATAATAAAATCCACCAGAGAACAAATAAACTGCAAACAACCATATTACCAAACAATATTAGTCAGGTTTCATCTTGTTCCCTCATGCATCCCTGCACTAAACAGGAAAAAAAAGAAATACTCGGAGGAGAACATTTTGACTGAAGTAAGGGCCAAACACACATACACAGACAGATGCAGTAAACACTAGCAGCTGCATGGCTTAAGGTACCAAATAGTATGAAATCTCTTAATTAAAAAATGAATTAATTGTTGTGAGTATATTTCTCTTGACAAAGAACATTTACGCTTCTGCAGAATGCACTTCTTAACACATTCAAAAAAATCAGCTCTCTGACAGTTATACCTGTAATATAGGGGCATAATATTAAGAACAAGGGAGGAAGCAATCAGTCTTCCTCTTTCACTTGAACTTGGGCTTAGCACACCCCACCTGGATCCTATAAATATATTCTTAAAGGTTGCTCGGTTTCTGTACTGCTCCACGACCCAGTTCACCAATACACATCCATAATACTAAGCCTGAACTTCTCCACTGAAATCAATACCCATGTGCCTAAGTGCTTCGCTATAAAAGGGGCTGGATGGCTATAAGGCCGTCGCCCTGTCACTCCATATAGAGTGATTTCCCTGCTGTGCAGTATAACTCCGTAAATGTAATCTGCTCGGTATACCAAATAAATACTTCTATTGGAACATTCTACCTAGGGCTTATTTGTGACATGTGAGAATGTTATTTATTAGAAAATTTAAACATTATTGTAACCAATTAGAAAAGCACTTTTCACTACTTGCAACCTTTGCTGCTGCCAGTGCCCCACGCCTCCCCCATTGACACCGCTGTTATATACTGGCTCACTTAAAAGGCATGGTGAACATGTGTGCCCGGCTCCGCACAGGCATCCTGTAATCTGAACTCCAGGCCTGTCAGTTGTCTGGCTTCAGCTGTGATGCTTGTGCTTAAAACCAAGCACCCATGAACACAAGTATTTGCAAGTTCCAGATTTCTACAGATTTTTAAATTAGGAGTTCAACTGGCGTAAGAGAGGGGTTCACACCACTGACCATTTTTTCAAACTAAAGGGTATATTTCTGGAAGATCAACTTCCTGTCCTCCATATTTCCAATTTTTGGGATGCTTACCAGTGTACTTCCTCTTGGCCTATGTTCAGGCAAAATGCAGAAACTGGAAAACTCTCCCTGTATATTGGTTTGCTGTGGGTAAAGCAGTGCTTTCTAAAAAAATTTCATTTACACTGCTGTTTGTCTGAGCTTTCTTCAAACATCTGCTCCTTGAAGAGAACAGGGGAAGCTGCCAACTTGGGAATGCCTTGCTGTAAAGTCCCATAAAAACTGCAGATCGATCCTACAATTTAAATACACAAAAAACTTATTTTTGTTTTTCCTATCTAACTTTTAAACCCGGAAGTACACATAAAAGGTGAATTTACTTTATCAGAAAACTTTTCAAAGTAATTTGGATGAGCACTTGACCTAAAGAAGATTATTTTCATACCATCTCCATGCATATTTATAGTCTCCTCTGAAAGAGTATTTTGATAGCAAAATGTAGACTGCTTTGACTCCATCTATCAGACCACAAAATCAAAGGTTTTTTCAGATGGGCTTGTGAATATTTGAATCCTAGGCTCTGCCTAAAGAACTTGCAGAAGCAGAGTATTGAAAACAGTCTGCTTAACACAGACAATTTGCCTGAAAACTAAGTATGAGTTACTTACTCCTATAGCCACAGACACTTCTTTTCCCAATAAAGTCAGTGGAAGAGACTTTACTGTGGAGATGTTTTCAAAGGAACCCAAAGGAAACCTTAAATTTATCTAAATTTAGATGTAATCTCCTGCTTTTAGAGGCCTTGAAAGACATGACTGAGGCAACAGTGGACCTAACTGTTCCAGCAGAGTGGTAACAGCTACCTAACTTAAGAGGACTGCTTTGCTCTGCACCTTAAAAATAAACCATGGCTAGGTTAATCCTGCCTCAAGATCTGAGTTAGGCACTGAGCACTTTGCCGCTGCTTGTTGTTGAAACCTCTGTCCTCTACGCCTGACAGTGGCCAAGGAGTCAAATTTAGTCTGGGGAGGTAGAAAGGAGGAAAAGGATTAATATACATATGCCCAGACTGATTGATCACATCTCCTTGTTTGCAAGGCTAAAAGTATGTATATAAATTTGTTCAGTAACAATTCTGCTTGATAATACAGGACAAGATATACTGCATATAAAGGAAAGGCATTCTAACTGAAGGTGTTTGCTATTTGTGATAAACTTAACAGGAAAAGGAAAATAAGGACAGCTGAAAGCATATAAATATATGTCATAAAATACATATGAGTAGACACATATAGGTGTACATACATGCACACATATTTATATAAATTAATTAAGGATGAATGCTCCTCATTCCCAGATTCTTAATTCATACTCCCTTTAGTTATTTTGCATGCTTTCTAGTTTTTTAAAAGAAGCGTTATTTAACTTAAATTTAGCTGAGAGTTTTTCAATTGAATGTCCCGATTTCATTTTTCACGAAACATTATACTACTTTGAATCACAATTGGTTTATTTTTGTTATAATATGTCCACATACTTCTGAAACCAAGCAGTGCTGAGCAAGGGCAATGTTACAAAACTTTGTGTATTTTTCAGACATGTAGGTCTCATTCTTCAAGCCTGCTCCTGACCTGTTATGCTGCAGTAAAGAAGGATGAAGAAAGAGAGGAGAGCTGGTGAACTTTGGTAGGATATATTGGCAGCAAAGGTGTTCCTCCTTTACTTAGTAACCAAACATTTAGGACATTCCAGGATATAGGAGCCGGGGTCCAACTCACTCCTCTGTGAGACGATATTTGACTATCAGCCTCCCATTGCCCTGGGGACTGGCTTGACAGCACAATGGTACCAGGTTCTTAGTTTCTTTTAAGAAGCTGTTTCCTTTTGTATAACCATTAAGTATTAATGTGAGAAGGGGCTGGTGTCCAGATCTCTCACACTCTGGATGCATGTCCTAATCAATATGTTACCATAAAAAAAGACAAAGACTCTTTCTCTGCAAATCTTGTCTTTTCATGTCCTTGTTTTTCTCCTAAGCTCATAAAATTGAGGTATTTTATTGTATTCAGCATAATATTCAGTCCTTAAACTTTTCTTTCATGGAGAACTTAAACTTCAAACTTAGTTTAATCTAAACTTTTATTCCTCTCGACACAAAGAGCCTCTCCTCACCCCACACCTCAAATCAGGGCCAACTCAAGACTGGAGAGTAGGTGCAAACAGAATGGGAAATGAGGGGCAGGAGCATAAAAGGAGCAGCTGTGAACAGAGTTCCTGCCCAGACGCATGTCTGCATGTATGATATTTCCTAATTAAAAAGTAGAGTTTCTATCATCTGTGCCACTCATAGTAAGAGAAAGGTTACACTGCCATTGACTTAATGGGAACTGACACGAGAAGGGATTACTATCGCCATCACGAGAGTCAGGCATCCTTTGATGAGCTCTACAAACAACCTTGCTCTGAATACTCTTCTCAACTAAACTCCATTCCCAGGTGAAGCAGGCTGGAATATATCCCTGTGTCAACATGGCTGCTCCACTTTTGCTCTAACTTTCAAAAAAAACATTTGCTCTTCAGGCCAAAATCAAGAATGAATTACGTCTACCTAAAAATTAAACCGGTGGAAAGACAGCTGGACAACAGAAAAAGAAAGGGCCAGAACAGCCACAAGGTTTTAAAAAAAATAACTGCAGTAAATGTTCTCTATATCTACAGTAAAACACTAGGGAATTAATATGCTTAAAAGGCATGTGTATATGGTATTTTCACATGAAAACAACAATTCAGGGCCTTGAATTCTCTTAAGAATGTTATCTCTGTTAGGCCTTATGATGTGCTAGTACAAGATGGCACACTATGCCAAACAATGGCAGTTATTTGTAAATAAATCAGTCAGTAACTGTCCTTAAACAATTTTGCAGTGCATGCTTTTGGCTACCTATGCCATTATCATGTTAGATTTTGTATATGCGTCTATAGAACAAGACTGTTACATTAGTACTTCTCTCTGGATCATTTCTTTAATTATTTGCTGCTCCACCCCTCTTATGCATACAGCTGGAGAACTTTTCCTGGATGTATGACCGTGGGCATACCCCTCATCTTCACTGGATATTAATCTCTGTAAATTTTACCCCCCACCCCATTCCCTGCCCCGAAAAGAAAAAAAAGGGCATGGTGATAAGTGCAATATTGACTGTGTGGCCTTATTTTCATATGAAATCTGAAATTGTCCAGAACAGGTGAAGGGCAACAACAAGAAGATTTATTTTATTGGAATTGTCCTTACTGTATAGCCACCATGAGAGACATCAAACTGCCTCTAATAAGCTGTTTGAGATAAAAGCTGTTGAGAAGAGGGCGTCAGGTATTCCAACAGGGTTTCCAAGTTCTTATTAAAACCTCACAAACTCACAAAGAGTATATATCACTTTATGGATTAAGTGGACGTGTTGTTTAGGACAAAAAAAGGCACAGAGGAAGAGGAAAACGAAACGAAGTGGAGGAAGAAACCACTATGGTGGAGAATGTGCTGAGCCTGCAACACTACATCGTGGACGCCAAGGGTAACTGACCATTAACAGAAAGTAAAGGTGAAAATTAAGACATGGGAGGTGTTTCTGGGGAAGAAGTAATGGAGTGGGACAGTACAACCAATACTGGGGCAGGGTCGGCAAAAATATTCAGTTTGATGAAAGCAAGAAGCAAAAGCAGAAGAAGAAATGGCAGAGTAACACCAAAACAGGAAGAGCAGTACAATTTGAGGATCACAGCAAGAGATGAAGCACTGAGCATGTAACGGCAGCTTTGCAGGGGTAAGGAAGAGGAGGAACTGGAAGGGATGTGAAGAGGGAAAAGTGCTTTAAGGGCACTGGTGCTTCTGTGCGGCACCTGCAGAAGGGCAGGGCTATCTGAGACAGCCTTGCAGCAATACTCTGGGACAATTTTTTTTTATACAGGTGTGACACAGTTGCCTCCAGTGCCATTCCTCTTCTTTGGGTCAAGCAGAGACGAGAAAGCAGAATCATTAGGAGAAGCAATGATGTATAGGACAAAATTCGAAGGTCCCTCTGGAAGTGTAGGACTAGATATTCGTGTCACTGTTCGACATGCTCTTAAAAGGGTGAGAATATTGTAGAATTGTCTCAGCCAATTCTGCTTATTTGATGCCTTTGGGAGGGAAACAGAGTTTTCAGACTCTTTCAGATTTAAATGCATTGGCTGCAAGTGAAATCCTTTCCACATTCTGAGTAAAGCTTTGGCCAATGTCTTTAAGGACTGAGTGGCCCCTTCCTCATCCTCTCTGTCCACAACAGCCAATACAGTAGTAGAAGTCCCATATCACTCCAACATAGAAATCAGCAAGATTTTTCTACCCCAGCCCAGGTTTCAAAGGTTTAAAATGCTTTCACCCTTATCTGAAGACATTTTGGCTATTTCTGGACTTTTCCAGGTTATATAAACTTTAATTTACAATGAAGTTGCCATAATATGTGGCCAACAGCACAAACAGCAACCAAACAGAAATGTCAAAATCATTTTTGCTCAATAAAAATTTTATGTCACATATATGGACTGCTTGCCCAGAAAGGTGTTTTACTGGGAGGACAGAAAATGTATTGGGTGTCTATTATTTCATACAGATTCTCTCATATCATGGAAGAGGAAGAAACTCGGTTTTAATATGTACCAACACAAAAATGTTGTTAACATTTTACTTCTACTTGGTAAACATACTGTCATTACCATGACAAAAAAAAAAAGTGAAGAAAAGAGAGCTTGCCATTTTCACAGACCGGCAGATAAAACTTTTTGAGACTATATCTGGTCTACCTCAATCTTCTAGAAAACCAGAGAAGCTCTTATTCTAGAGAAGTCATATTTTATCGAACACAAAATAAAAATATATATTTTCCTAGTGTTGAAAATTATTTAATTTGTGATAACTCATCATGGCTTTACACAGCTTCAGAAAGAAGAAAAGAGCACTAATAATTGGTTTTCCTACCTGGAACATTTTCTGTCTTAGACACAGAAGAGAGCTTGTGTCACTTAGTAAGCAACTTCGCATTTGTTGGGAATACATAACCTGCATTTTTGAAAATGTACTGATTTTTACCCATAGTAAACCCCATTTTATGCTATATGTGACCACCTGATGTATTTTTTGAAGCCCAGGTGATATGTACATGCTTTGTAATATTTAATTTAAAATATGTTTGCTCTAATGGTGGGAAAAAGACCTTAGTTATAGAAGTTGACCTCCTTCAGTGCTAGAGTTCAGGTGATGCTTCATTGTTCATTAAAGAAGGGTGTCAACCACTGACTGCTGTAGAAGGAATACCAGCATAATGAGCTGCCTAAAAAAAGGGTTGAACCATCTACAAACTCATATTTACCTGTGTAAAAAACATCTGTCAATTTACACGAAGACATATTTATGGGTCAGAACAAATGTTTATTTTAAAATGTCTCTCTCAAAAGATTTAACACCCTGCATCAGAATATGTTCTCTCTAAATTGATTTTAATATGAAATCTCACAAAAAAAAAAAAGCAACCATCACACTAAGTCACTGAAATATTGCCTGCTGTATAAGAGCTGATACTTCTTCCTTTTCAAGACAGTCCAATGGTTAAAGACAACTTTTCCACAGCTCTTTGTAAGTGATGGCAGTATTGGAGAGTGATCTTCCAATAGAGAATTTTCAAGAACAACCACCATAATTGCCTGGCTTTGGAGCTGTTCTCACCCTTTTATGTTATTTTATAACAAGACCACTTGCATGGAGTCTTTTTTCCTCTTTTTAACATGTCCACACAGAAAAGAGAGGTTCAGTGGCTTGGGAAGCCCATGTTATCAGTAGTTTGGTTAAAATACACAGTGGTGTTAACACTGCTCTACTACTCTCTTTAGGAATGATAACAACATGGTGACAGCAGAGACCCCAGTGCAGGACAAAACCAGAGTCTCAAGTGTGCTTCTGCATGTCATGCCAAGTGGAGTCAGTCTGGCTTCTCTACTCCTGCTGACAAGATTAAAGCTAGCATAACTACTGCTTATTCATGCTGCGGTCATACCTTCATATACTGTACAAGGAGAGACCTAAAGACTCTAGCTTAAAAAGCAATCACTTCTGCACTTCATAGTAACAAAAAGGATTAGCTCATGTGTCAAGGTGAATTACCTGCTAAGCAAAAAAAAAAAAAGCCAACATCATATAATTAGCAATAGTAGTATGAAATTAGGAAATAATAATGTGAAGGACATTTAAAACAAGGTTAGAACAGGCAGTAAAAATTGTTTAAACAAACTACCACCATCTGTTCTACTTCATGAGTTGGGTAGGTTGCAACCCACTGTGTCTGTTACAACCCTGAAACTTATAAAGTAATACTAATACACTCCAAGCCAAATGAATATTTATAAAAATTGAAGGCAGTCAAAGCTATTGAGACACAAATAACAACTTAGAAGCTGAGAATATGCTTGATTTTGCACGGAAATGGATCCTTAAGGAATAGATGAGAAGCTTATAGGTGAGATGACCTTTGCAACACTTACAGTGTGCATACTTTGAGACAAGAAAGACCTTTTAGGAATTTTTATGATTTATTAGTTACTTTGTAAACACTGTAATGCAAATGAATCCGGTGAGACATTTTTTGAGGTTTATCAATCTTTGTTAAAAATTATTAGATTTAAAAAAATAACATACATGCCTCATACTCTGATTAAGTGAATTCCATGAGTTAAATGATCTTGTACATAAATTGAATTTGAGAAATTATGAGTCAATGATAATGAAACAGTCATTAGTAACTACTGTATGAAGTGTTTACAATCACCAGATTCAGGTAACTAAAAAGTGAATCTTCTGAGACGTGAGCAGTAACTCAATAAAATAGCACCTTTTCTTGTAATTAACCTGGGTGGAAGTATTTTGCCAGAGTGACTCAGTAAGCATGAGACAGACACAACTTGTTTGCCCAGCAGTTTCATTTCCCCTTCTGGCTCTGCTCTTTAAATGATCTACTTACAGGGCTATTGGCACATTAAAGATTCCCTATGGGGTCTCAGATTGTTCTTTCCCAAAAAGCAGCACAGGTGGGTGAAAGTGAAAAGAGCAAAAAAGGGTACATATG
The DNA here is from genome assembly GCF_000690775.1 of Eurypyga helias. Lineage (NCBI taxonomy): Eukaryota > Metazoa > Chordata > Aves > Eurypygiformes > Eurypygidae > Eurypyga > Eurypyga helias. Next base: position 92,727 of record NW_010253398.1, read on the forward strand.
AAAAAATAGTGTTTTTTTCAGCTTAGCCCTTTTTAACAGTACTAGCTTTGCAACATTGACTCCCAGAACAAACGGAATCATAGAATGGTTTGGGTTGGAAGGGACCTTAAAGATCATCATAAACAATATAGTGAAAACCAAAGCCTGGAGGTAGCCTTACAATTTGGCTGATTTGCACTGATGCAGTGTCACAACTACTTTTTAATTGATCGATATTCTCCAGGTGCTCTTTCGAGGAGGAGAATTGGAGATCCAAAATTATCCTTTGAGGCACTGTTCATTTCCAAGACCGCTGGTTCCCAAGCTAAGATGTGAGGTGTAATCTTTGTTGTGGTCTCAGAGAAAAATTCAATTGTAAAAGAGGGTCGTGCAACCAGAAATGGGAAGATGCAGGTGAATATGCAATAAGAATTGAAAACACAGGGCAATGGTTTCAGAAACTGTTTCCTTACCCTGCAGGGCATCTCTCAGTTGCACTGTCATTATCAACATCGCACCATGCTCCTTGGGTGCTCTTCCCTGTTGAAACTGTTTAACTGTATACTCATTCTCTGTATTTGGGAAAGGTACTCTAAAAGTTTCCCTCCCATACATTTTTGGCTGCCTTTCCCACAGTTCACAAAGCCTCACATTCACCTCTGTAACCACAGTCCACTTTATTGTCAAGATTAAAAATGGTCTGTAGCGGTCTGTCTGGTGAAAGGTTGGCCTCTTCCCTACTTTCCTGCACCCCCAAATGCAAAGATACCACCGTGGTGAGAGAAACGACTCTTTCTACATCCAAAAAGCCCATACAGACCCTGAGCAGAGGCCCAGGGTCAAAAACAAGAGTGTGTTCAGAAGGGAAAGGAGAACTTTATTTAGCCTTCTGTTCAGTCATCTTGATCAAGGCAGCAGCAATCTTTTCTTTCCTCAGAAACAGCGTGATTTTGGGGCTACCCAGAAGGGCCTTTGCTGTCGAAACTCCCAGAGCAGCTTTCAACACCAGCTTCTAATCCACTGACTGCAGCGGGTATGTTTGTAAGGAGCAGGAAACTCACTCTTTACTTATTTGTTTCCAAAATTAAAGGGAAGTTTCTCTTTCACATTTTACCTTCTGGAAGGAGAGGGTCCCCATTCCCCTAGTGAGCCTCTCAAAACCCACATTTGTGTTGAAAGCCCTTACAGGGATGGCAGTGATACCTGAACAGAAGAGACCTAAGCCTCTACCTCCTGTTGCTGCTGCAGCCAGGCATGCACTGATTTATTCAAATTACAGCAGACTATCAGCAGTGAGCCACTAATGGGGTAATTTACGTCTCCCTTCATTCACCTGATGTTTGTAGCAGGAGCAGGCAATGAGACAATGCGGTGGAAATGAGAAGGGAAAAAAAAGCAAAGCAAAGCAGAGGAGAAGCAGGAAAGCAAATGAAGAGTGGTATCATGACTGAGGAACAGACTGACTCCTCTGGTATGTGTACCAAAACTTCTGGTATATTTACTGGGCTTCTGAGAGTAACAGAGTGGTGTGTTGTTCCTAACACAAACATAGTTCCGAGGCTGTTCGTTTTCATATTTAGTCACATCACAGCAAAGCTAAGGGGATGTCAATCATGCTCGGCACATCTGACTGGGAGAGCGCTCCCTTCGCAGCTGCATCTGGCAGAATGCGCTCCTTATTTATTATATTTTTAGTAAGGCATACTATCTTGTTCATGTGTGAGAAACTGTAATGCATCTTTCACATTTAAAGTGCCCTCTGAAGCTTTCTGCCTCGCAACCTCCTGCCTACTTTCACTGTTACCACTAAATTTTTTATATTGTCTTGAGCATCTCTGAAAGAATTGCAAATTCCAGATAGAACATGATTAATTTAGCACTGTCGTCTCCTACAATATAGTGTACAGCCGTCCATCCTTCTTCAGCGCAGCTACGTCTTATCTCGGCTCTTAGTGAAAAACTAAATTAAGGCAAAGGCTGAAGTCACTCATGTGTGCTACTTTTAAAATTAATTTTTGCTGACAGCACCACAGAGTCGAAAGCATGTAGTTGCATTATGAAGGCCAGAACAGAGATTAAAATATATGTGTATTTTTGTTATTCCAGGAAAGAGAGTCTTTTGCTCCTTCTACATTAGTCATTTTCCCAAAGGACTTCACAATCTTCCTTATTTGGGGAGTAAAAGTCGAAACATCAGTCTCCTTTCCATTTGTTAAGGACTTCTGCTTCTTATTACATTTAACTCCTTATACTTGCTATCTTCAAGATGTGTTTTATGGTGGGCGATATGAGCGAGGGAGATGAAGGGCAATTTGGGTGAGGGAGATGAAGGATAATTGGGAGACACGTTTTTTGCAGTGTGCCTCATTTTTAGCAAATGATTTGATTTGAGAGGAATCCTACATGGTTTTTAAAAGCTTAAAATATTTCAATTCCATGTGCTTGAAACAATTCTTCACCCTAAAATTTACTTTTATTTTAACATTAAAACTCATAAAATGTTCAGAATTGAAACAGTATTTTTTTAACTGAACTTCAAAGTTTTCAAACTTTTTGACTATTGGGGAATACAATACTTTTATCTTGACCTATAACACATTTTTCATTGTAGTTTTTAAAACTATTTCAAACCTCAAATCTTTATTTTTCTGGTTTTATTTTCTTTTTCTCTCCCTGGTATTATGAGGAGCCACTTTGCACTTCTGTGATGCAGAAGTGAAAGGAAGAAGAAAGAACAGAGGAGAAATTAGTATTTTCTATGCTGGAGCTGCTTCCCCAAACCTACATAACACTATTCAATCTGGTATGAAGTGCAGCAGAGGCAGGTTCTGCCACTCCTTGTTTACTGCTCTCTGAAGTGGGGTGAACTATGCTTGCTATTTTCCAGATTACCAGCGAGGTTTAGTTGATGCTTCAGAATCAGATCAAAGACGAAGAGAACAGGGACAAGCTCAGCAGCAGCCTTGCTCATCCAGCATTCCCTTTTAACACGACTAAAGTTAGGCAATAGCCTGGCTTTCCTCACAGTGACCATACTTACAACAAGCCTTTGCAACGGCTCTGAAGCGTTGTCTATTCCAGGATGCTACAGCGAAAACAGGCCCTTTGAAAACATGTTTGAAAGCAGGGAGTGATGTGCCATCAAGCTGAGCTCCTCACAATACATGTATCAAAGGGAGCAGTTAGAACAGTGAGAAGACAATGTTGTGATGGCTTAACATAACGGCGTGGACTCCCCACGCGGCAGTTGCACTTGTCAAGGGACATTAAAAACTGTATCCAGAGTTATATGAGACCCTATGCATCACTCTATTGCAGAAAAGGACTTTTAGAGTCTGAATTATTTTGATGAATAAGAGTAAGAGTCTGTATAAGATCTAGAAAACTAGTTGTAAACTAGGATTTATAATGGATCACAAACTAAACATGACTGAAAATGTCACACTTAGAGAAAGGCAAATTTCACAATATGTGATGTGTCAATAAGCACATGAATACGTCCTGGTCTTGACAGCCCTGGTAAGGTCCTCACTGTAACCTTTGTCTTGTTCTGGGTACCATATTTCAAGGCAGACGTGGGCTAGAGCAAGAAGTCCACTGAGTTACAAGAATGATGAGAGATTTAGAAAGCTTTTTGACTTTTATAACTGGAATTGTTTAGTCTAAAGAACAGTAGTTCAAGGGAGAACTTGGTACAAATTTCCAAGCACACATATTTTATTCTCATAAATTTATTTTCCAAGAGAAAAAAAAAAAAAGCCGCCACCTTTTTCACATTCATGTGACCAGGAAAAGAGGGAATGTACTGAAATTAGGAAAAATAGCTTCATGTTGGATAGCAGAAGAAACCTTAAATAGTAAGGGATTTTTAAGCACTGGGATAGTCTGTATGCACCAATTAAAGATTATTTCTCACTGCGGAGCATGTTAGAGAAAAAGTTGTCAGGAGCGATGTGAACAGAGCTGATCCTGTAATGCAACAGTACAATGGACAAAATAAACTCTGTAGTACCTTTTCCTATCTATTTTTGTTTAATTATCTTTACACAAGTCCATGAGACAGACTGTGAAAATTAGGTGTTGGGTTTAATATAACTTTGTGCCTCTTCGAATAGGTGCATGGACAGGTAAAAGGGGACTGGAAAAGTCTAGTGACAGAAGGCTTATTATGGTATTTTGGATGAGAGTCTTTTTCACTTTGTTCAAAAATGCGTATCAGATTATGGCCCTGACTCTAATGGATAAAAGCTATCCATGGATAAGGATGAATGGATAAAAAAACTTCCCCAAGAAAGGAAGTTTTTGATGTATATTCGAACCATAAACTATGAGGTGGCACATGCAGAGGAGAACAGATCATTAACAAAGACTTCTGGGGTCTTTTTGGAAGGTTTGAACAAAGAATGTAGGTATCTTGATGCAACCAAAAGGCTGAAAGTCCTGTTCTGGTAAAATGCTCTTCTGGTAGATGCCCAACCCTGCAGAGCTGCTTGGCTTCTGCTAAAGTCCATGCATGGATGTCTTCCAGACCTAGACATAAAGGAAAGAAACAGCTCAATCCAGGAATTACTAGGGATAAAACTATGCATTGTGTAGGTGTGTAACAAGAGGTGCACAACTCACATGTTGATCTCTGTGACAACTGCAGTATATCAGGAATACACAGTAATCGGAACATAAGACAGAATCTCTAAAGAAGCCTGATTTTTTGCTAATTAGTCTTTGGGAATTCACTGAAGAACAGTTCCTTTTTGAGATCTAAGATCTCAGTGGAAGACTGAAAACACTGATTGTAGAGAAAGCTCACCAAGATGAACGGAACACTAGAGATCTTGTTGAAATAATTCCATTGAAAATATGATTGGAAACTACAGCTTTTTCTTATGGATTTTTTTTCTTCTATTAACAAATATCCATAAAAATATATTGGATTGTTTAGTAATAATTTTATCATTTCACCAAGATATCAACACAATTTAGGAGCCTAAGTCTCATCTTGAAATGCAGTGAAGCGATAATTAAAAAAAACAGTCTCAGCTTCTTATTAGCTCATCAGGCCATAGTTTATTTCTACTTGATTAAGACTCAGAGGAGTGATCAAGTGATTTGACTATGGAAAGAAATTTGATGTAGTTAGGATTTAGGAGATCTGTTTCACTTCTTAATTTTACATCTAAATTGACAGTCTAAATCTAAGAAGACTTTAAGAAGTACGTAATGAAACTTAAGGGTCCACACTTAGCTTTCACATGCCTGAAGGGTGATTCTTCAGAGGAAACAGACATGCATAATTACTTGGAATAACTGTGTTAGAATTATAGAATCGTAGTATCATAGAATGGTTTGGGTTAAAAGGGACCTTAAAGACCATCTAGTTCCAACCCCCCTGCCATGGGCAGGGACACCTTCCACTAGACCAGGTTGCTCAAAGCCTCATCCAGCCTGGCCTTGAACATTTCCAGGGATGGGGCATCCACAGCTTCTCTGGGTAACCTGTGCCAGTGCCTCACCACCCTCTCCATGAAGAATTTCTTCCTGATATCTAATCTGAACCTCCCCACATTCAAAGGGAGGGTCAAAAACTACCCGTTACCTCTTGTCCTGTCACTACAGGCCCTTGTAAAAAGTCCCCTCCCAGCTGCAGTGATTATAGTTTCCATCTAGGATGTGTAACTATTGGGAAAAAGAGACAGAATTGAAAAAAATGAAATCATAGCATAATGAATGGGATAAGTATGAATAACAGATTTTTTTTTAGTCTGATGAATAAGTGCAGAAAAAAAAAGAGATTCAAGGAAATAAGAAACCTTTTATTTTCTTCAGGATAAAAAACAAAACAAGAAATTTCCTTTCAGGTAGACTTGAAAATATTTTTGACTAAAAATATTTAATTTAAGAAACCAAAATACTTCATCCTAAAAATACTGAAATGAAAACTTCTCACTTGATATTTTATTTACTGACTGCCTCATTATTTTATTTCTTTGCATCACAGCTATTTGCCAAATTCACAAGGAGCTATGCTGTATATTGAACTACATTTCTTATTGCTGGCAAAGCCACAAATTTAGGTAACTTATTCCTAAATTACTGGCCATATATTTTTTAACACTAATGTGAACAATTTTCATTACCTCACCAAAAAAAAAAAAATCTGTCCATCAGTTTTCTTGCAAAAACTAGCTTTAAATATAGCTCCTCTGAAAGTCAAGAGACTTAAAGAGTCTATGTCACTTCATCATTTTAGTAAATTGCCCTTCAACCTCCTACTCCTCCACATATGTGTGTGTACATATTTCTCCATACGGCACATATTATTAATAAATTCATATTAAAGCAGCATTATGAAAAAGCAATAAGAAAAAAACCCCTGAGATTTAACTATCATATTTTTGAGCTTTAAAAGGAATGAAATACACAAATGAGAGGAAACTGCTCCCACAAGCACCTCAGTGTTAACTTGTAGGGTGCCAGATCATTTTTAAATAGCTGTCTACAACCCCTTGCTCATGTTCCCATTCTTCTCCCCGGGTAAACAACTACACGAGAGAAATAGCAGCAGTTTACCCACCAAGTTTGTGATTTCACAAACTCTAGAGAAAATATTATAAATGACAAATTGTCTCGAGTGAATTAAGAGTAGTATTTGCACATTTTTCTGCTTCACTGAGCTCACACTGTTTCTTTGGGAATAAGCTATCAGTTTTAAACATTGCCTTATTCCCCTAACACAGCATCACTCCTCTTTTACATTTTCTGCTGTTTTATCTGTTTGAGAAAGAGGTGTAAGTTAATTTTGCTCTTGGGATAGCGATGTGTAAGAAGCAAAATTTCCAAACTTTCGATTAATGGCTGGAGGCAACCGAAGGATCCACTTTGTCCAAAGATTAAAGGACTGCTGCACGCTGAACAATACTTTCGGTCTCTTGGAGTTTGCACCTGAAGCCCATCATTTGCAATATTAGCAAGGAATCGGTTGGTTGAAAGGCCGACACCACCCTCGCACCCTTCACTGCATCTGTGAAAAGATTCCTCACTGCAGAAAATCAGGGTGCCACTTCTTCTGCGGTGCTTGTCTTCTCCTCCCTAGTTCTGGTACAACACAATATCCTGTAGCTTGGCGGAAACTGGTAACTCCTGAATCTCCAGAATCCTTCCACTTACCTCTTCCTTTCCACTAATAATGTTGTTTTGGATGACACAGGAGCAGAGGAAGAGGTGGCACAAACTCATGGTTTGGAGGAGGGGATGTTTCACCACTGCAGGGTGAGGGGAGGTGGATTATTCTTGCTCAGCTGTAAGTCTGCAAGGAGCAGGGATCACGTCAGTTGGAAAGGCCACAATGCCTTTTCACTCTTCTGCTTATCCCCTCATATATTTTCCTAAGGTTCTTCCTTTGTGTCTGAGGCCCATGACTGCCGCAGCAAGGCATGAGTTATTCCCGATGTTCTTTCTGTCCGTACATCTTTCCTTTGCAATGGGGGATGAAAGGGGCTGCAGTCTTTTGGCCTCTTCTCCCGTTCAGCAAGTCTGTCCACACATCAGCAAAAGTACGCACCATTCTCAGGCCCAGGGTAGGCAACAGAGGTGCCAAGGCAGAGCCACATCAGGTCTCAGCATATTTGTAGCGCAGCAAAGTGTCAGAGGAGGACTTTGTTGGATGAATTTCAATCACAGGGACTGTGGCTCTCACGCAAGGCACCATCTCTCAGCCTGAGCAACTGGAAAATAGTACACGGAGATGATTTTGCTTAGCTCATATTTTAAAAATGAGCCTGTATGTAATAGCTTTCAACTTGCTGCTGGAGGGAGTGCAGGGGGCCTGAGTGGATAGAAAGGAGAAACGAAAACCACAGACTCTAGGTGCTGTGCCAGGAGAGGGTGCCCTTTCTTGACATGGGTCCATTATCGCTGCAGCAGGCTCTGAAAGCCCTCATTTCACTCCAAGCAGCAAAACGTCAAGTATGGGTTGACTTTAAGGATTTCTTCAATTTCTTCTGTGCTGCAGCAGTAGTCTGTGCCTTTTCACCGCCTAGCAGAGCCTGTGGGTGAGAGAGTCAGGATTTTGGCTGATGGTCCTCGTGAGAAGCATGTGCTAGAATAACAACCACCTCATTCCCAGGTGACCTCTCCTTGTAGGTATGGAGCTACTCCACATTTTAAGTGTCAGAAGACTTTGACTCTACAACAAAAACCTGTTGCGATTACAATATCTGACACAACCTCTGCACAATCTAATTAAAAAAAAAAAAAATCATGCTTAGCATTCAGGCTTATGACAATGCAACAGCCATGTGACAGAAGATTACACATAAGAATGGTTATATTTTTACTTTTATTTTATATTTTTTACATTTTTATATTTGTATGCAAAATGGAGCTTGTCATATACCCACTACCATATCCACTATCCTGTCATAGAATGGTTTAGGTTGGAAGGGACCTTAAAGATCATCTAGTTCCAACCCCCCTGCCATGGGCAGGGACACCTTCCACTAGACCAAGTTGCTCAAAGCCTCATCCAGCCTGGCCTTGAACACTTCCAGGGATGGGGCATCCACAGCTTCTCTGGGCAACCTGTTCCAGTGCCTCAACACCCTCTCTGTGAAGAACTTCTTCCTGATATCTAATCTAAACCTCCCCAATTTCCATTTAAACTCGTTACCCCTTGTTCTGTCACTATAGGTCCTTGTAAGAAGCCCCCCCAGCTTCCTTGTAGGCTCCTTCAGGTACTGGAAAGGCTGCAATAAGGTCTTCCCAGAGCCTTCTCTTCTCCAGGGTGAACAAGCCCAATTCTCTCAGCCTGTTCCCATAGCAGAGGTGGTCCAGCCCTCTGATCATCTTCATGGTCTCATCTGGACTTTTTCCAACCAGTCAATATCCTTCTTATGTTCGGAGCCTCAGAGCTGGAAGCAATACTCCACAAACAGGCGTTTCTCTGCAGGAAACCCCAGAAATAAATTTCAAAAACATGAGGTGTTGTAACTGAAAATGCTGATGGAAATTTTTCCATGCCTTTTAGTAGGATATGCAAAATCATAAAAATTTTTTTGTGATGTTTAGGTTATGGAAAGTATAGGATGAGCATTCAGTGGTACTCCCTGTAAAGTTGTGGTGATGGCCAATAAAACCACACTGTATTAAACTGGATAATTATTATATTGACATATCCTGAAAAGCTTTCAAGAAAGAAATCAAGAGAAAAATAAGCATATCCTCATTCCTTAAAACTGATACTACAAGGTACTTTCTGTAAGTATGAATATTTGCTGAAGCACAATGATTAATTTTGCATGGTTATGAGAAAAAGAAACCCGTCCCTCTCTGATGTGCAAAGAAAGCCCTATCTGTAACTGCAGACATGGAATGGTACTTTCAGTACAGAGGTAGATGTAAAACTGCTTGTGGTGCACAGGGGAGGAGTTACTGCAGTTAGAGTTAATATGTCGTGTTTAATTTGCTTAATAAAATTTGTGCAGTTGAAAGTGATGTATAGTGACTGATGAGATAATACAAAGGGATTTTACTATTTGTTTAAAATGGTCTGTAGTGAGATGATGGATTTATGCAGAGAACAAGGTAGAGGTTTCTGTGAGCAGCCAGCTCTGCACAGTTGTTCTCCCCTGGAAAGGTTTGGAAACCCTTTGTATCATCTTTGTATCATTTCTTAATGGCTATGCAGCAAAAAGAAATGCCTTACACCACCAACTAATCCCTCCTCACTAATAGGGTCAGTAGATTAAATGTAGTTGGTTTCATTAAAACTGAAGCTGTACCTCCCCAAAAAAAGTTTGGTCTCTTTGATCTGAAGGAATTGTTCAGAAATGTGTTTCTCCACCAAACTTTGAACAGAATGAAAACATGACAACATATTTGTATTAAAAATGCAATCACAAAAGCAATTAATTTATGAAGGGTTGTACAGTGGACACTTCTTTCAGCCTGAAAAATTCAAGTCATCTGGTTTCAGCTGGCTCTAAGTTCTCAGAATGGACAAGTTTAGAGGCTTAACCACACAGGGATTTTCTGCATTTGATAAGATTGTTTAAAGTCTCACTCTACAGGAGGAACTAGAGATTACTGCCTGTTAGACTGAGGGAACTGCTACTAATTACTAATCCTTAATTTGTACTTTACAGTGATCCTCTACAGGCTTTTTGCCTATTTCTCTTGAATTCTTAAACAGATTCTTTAGAGTTTTACATCCTGTCTCCCCATGTCTGCTATCTATCAATTGTGCCATAATTTTAGCCTACCATACCAAGTCCCACTGCAACTTACTGCCTGTTAGACTGAGGGAACTGCTACTAATTACTAATCCTTAATTTGTACTTTACAGTGATCCTCTACAGGCTTTTTGCCTATTTCTCTTGAATTCTTAAACAGATTCTTTAGAGTTTTACATCCTGTCTCCCCATGTCTGCTATCTATCAATTGTGCCATAATTTTAGCCTACCATACCAAGTCCCACTGCAACAACCAAGGTAGAATTATTTCAGAACCTGTTATTATTACACCCTACAAGCATTTTGATGATCAAGCACCTTTCAGAATTCTGTTTTGCAGGGGAAGAGAATCACAACACCTCAGGCTACTTTTGGAAAGAAAGTACCACCACTGGCCAGGTGTCTTTAGAAGATAATCTTTGGCGAGTCCTCCTGGAATTTAATGCTCCCATTCAGAAAGCAAATCAACAAATAAAATATATGTGAGTCTTAAAACTCATTGTTCTGGGGAATCTTAGCATTGCAGCCATTGTCAGTTCTGGCTCAGCGGAATAGATTTCAGACTAGATGTTTAGTTTGCTTTTTTTGGTATTGCTCTTCTACTGACAACAGATATTTGATTTCACTTGTTTTGGTTCATGAATATCTGTCACAAGTATCTCCCCAGGTCCTTTGTTTATCTGTCTTCTCCTGATTAAATGTAACATTATCAGAGATTTTAGAATATCACTTTCCAAGTGTAGGTCAGCAGCAAACCAGAATTTTCTTCTAACATCTTTCTCCCTCTTCTAAAAAGCTGGATGGCTTCATAAGGGATGTGTTATCCCCCACTGGAGTTATAGACTCTACATAGTTTAGTGAATAAAGCACTTAAACCTATATTATCCAGGAGATTACGTTACATTATTATAACAGTGTCAGTTTTAAAAGTGTTCAGTTTTATTTTCTGTGACAAAGTAAGATCTTTCACTCTTCAATCTCAAGCTGCTTTTGTTCCAGTTTCACGAAAAGAACTCCAACAGTGCACTCTGCATTGGCAGGTGAGTCCAGTTTGCTACCAAACTGACCATTTTAAATTGATACCATATCTTTTCCTCCTTAGCAGTCTGTCCATCACTCAATGAGAAATGAAAGTCACCACAGAAAGGTAATGCCAAACATTTATAGCCACACGGCTATTTCTTCTATTTAGTGCAAAATCACAGGGCAACAATTCTTAAAAAGTCAAAATCTCTACACCCGGTTTGAGTCTCAGTAGATAGCGATGAAATGTTCAGTAGATAAAAGAGCATTTACCTGGGTGGTTATTTAACTTCACAGTTAATTAATCAAGCAGGACAAACCTCATTCAACAAACAGGTGTTTAATTGAATAGGTTTTTTCATCCATCCAATTTATGTTAAAATACCCTGTGCTAATTAGTTCACAGTTACTCCCAAGTTGATTTACAATCAATTCATGTTCTTCACAAACATTGATGATGTTTTTAGGTGAGGAGTACACAACAAATAAAGAAGCTATATCATTTGGAACTGACATAAGTTATTGTCAGGATGTTATAGATGTTGAGACAAATCTTAATCACATAATAACCAAAGAGAGCAAGAACAAATGGAACAAATGACACTGCTTCACTTGCAGAGGGGGGAACATCCTGCTGCACTGATTCCTCTGACACCATTCAGAGTTTGTAGCAGGGGGCAATGAAATGAATTTGAAAGGTCTGTAAGAAAGGGAATTAAAATGGGTTTTGAGATCAATTATGAACACGATGATAGTCTTCAGTACTAGCAGCTTTGAAAGGACAGGTAACATTGTGGAAAGTCTTGGAAAGACTGACCCTTAGCAATCGAAGGACAACCAAAAAAAAAAGGCTTGGCATATATAAATGGCATATAGAGTTACTAGGGTGTAGGCATTTATATTGGAGGTGAGAATCATCACAGAAAAATTTCCTGGCACCTCCTTCAAACCTTCAAATCTTGCAAACTCTGTTCTTCCTTTTTAGTTCTGGAAAGGTTGCTAAGTGCTCCGCTCTGAAAATGTTCCCCACAATGGGATATCTCTCATATCTCAGAGTTTTTAAAGGCAAATCAATTGGCTACTGAGAGAAGGGCCACACGCTACTGTGTTTCTGGTTTTGAGGGCTGTATGAGTGGAGATTATTAGCTCACAGAAAATTATTTCCT
>NW_010253398.1:105151-249382 GCF_000690775.1 Eurypyga helias
TGAAACTCTCATTTCTTTCTTTGAAATTTGGATTTGAGCACAAGCATGTGGGAAACAATGATTAAGTTACATGGTGATAACCTGGTTGTAGATTTCTTATCAATACCATGTTTTTGGACCTTGACTCTTTTTGTTTTTTTAAGATGTCACCCTGTGGTTTTAGTATGGTAGAAAAACCTGTAGGTGGAGAATTAATCGATGTCCTAATTGTGGGAATGAAACCAGAATCCCAGATACACAACCACTTCCTTTAGAGGTGAACAATTTGTCATGCTTTAACCTCAGCCACCAAAAAATACCACACAGCCACTCGCTCACCTCCCCATCCCCCCCACCGCCCTGGCCCAGTGGAGGAGGAGAATCAAAGGAAAAGACAAGGAAGCTCATGGGTTGAGATAAATGATTTAATAATTGAATGTAAATGAATATTATAATGATACTAAAAATATTAACGATACTACTAATAACATGTAATGAAAATAAAACACATTCTATAGTTGCTCACCACCCACTGACCAGTAGACAGTCAGGTCCCAAGTAGTGAGAGTCAGAGCCAGAGAGCCTGAGAGGTAGAACCAGAGAGCCTGAGAGCTGGAGCCTGAGAGAGATTGTAGCAGAGTCCGAGTGAGCCCCACAAGCAACAACATGACCAGGAAAGCCAACTGACCCACCACCTAACTAACAAACGGACAAGCTAGAGAGCTAACAAACAAGCGAGCTATGGCCCCCTGGCCCACTTCTGGCTGATATACTGAGCATGACGTGCTATAGAATTAAATACCCCTTTGGTTAGTTTGGGTTAGCTGGCTGAATTGTGTGTTGTCGTCCCTCCCTCACTGCTTGTAGGGAGAATGTTGGGAACACAGCTGCAATATCAGAAGCTGAAAAAAGTCCTTGAATTAGTGCAAGCACTCCCCAGCATGAACTAAAAAACACAAGTGTTATTAGTACTATTCTCAGGACAAATCCAAAACATAGCCTCATACCAGCTACTGTTTAAACTCTGTCCTGACTAAAACTAGTATGACAACTACTCACTGAAGAACAGTGTACAAAACTGAGGATGGGTGGGAAGGAGTTAGAACACCATTATTTGTGGTTTTTAACTCTTAGCTTGCTTTTAATTCAATAGCTATGCTTTAAGTATAACATGAGCAATCCCTTTGAGATGTCAGCTGCCTTAGACAGAACCAGGAAGGCATGTTTTCAGTGTCAGCCTCACCTTAAACTGTTTGGAACTCTGGTCTTCAAGAATGAACATACATGATGAGGACTAATAAAATGTAAAATGAAATATAAAACTGAGAGACATTGTTTTAGGATACCAAAGCCCTCAGCTTAACACAGGCTTTGGAGCTGCTTTTTCAGCTCTGTAAATAAGAAATTATCTATGCCAAGAGACAAGCAGACGAGTCTTCTTTTCAAAGGAGCAGATGGCAGAAGCATCGGAGGCATCCTACTTCTTCCTTCTTCTGTGCAAATAAATATATTTTAAAATGCTGAACCTGATATGAAGTTTATTTCAATAATTAATGTAAGTGGTATGCACTTGGAGTCTAGGAATTCCCATCACTTCTGGGCAGTGTCCACAGAGAGATCTTGGAACAGAAGAATCCTGTGCCCTTCAAACTGTCACAGGATTGGGGTTTGGTTTTTTTTTTTTCCTAGAGAATGCATTCATTTGTTCTATCAGCATATTTGTGGATATGCTAGAAAAATGTATAATGTAAAACCACAAAAAAAAGTATAAAAGCAACCTTTTCTATTTTGAAACCTAAGAATCCCCTCAAGTCCCGGCTGTTGCTTTTTCCCCCCTTAACCCAGCTGCTCTTTGATCTGTCTCTTCCTAAGTGGATAAATATATTTTAAATTATTGCTATCCCCAGGGGAACCAAGCTGGTGTTAGCTAGCAAGGAGATGCTTTTAGGAAATGTCACTAATGTAGGTGGCAAAAATGGCAAGAAACTGTTGAGGACTGCAACAGCTCAGCTAGTTCTGAGTCAAATGTAGGGCTGAAATAAATGAGTGCAACATGCAGTGTCTTCTCTGGAATATTCAGATTCTGCAGCTCTCTGAAATTTCCTGACTCTGCCATCTTCTCATTACGAATTGAAGAACAGGAACTTCCAGGGGGTCAGTTTACTCCCATCTGCAGTTTTGGTTTAAAATACATAGGCTTGCCAAAGCAAATGTCTATAGAAATGGACAGAACTGGAGCTGCGTTCTCTACTGCATTTTCATACCTGTAAAATAGCAACAAATTATGATCATTCTGATTTGTTGACTAGTCATGTCAATTGAGCCAGCCATGCCTAATTAATGCCGAAGTTTGAGCATAAAAGAAGTTGAACAAGTCCTTGGGTTGGAGGCAAAGGGACATCTTCAGCAGCCTATGCAAACATTAAGAGTGGATTTCTGGTCCTGTAGAGTCAAGACCTCCAGAATTGAAAGGCTAGGGAGCTTACATGGTTAAAAGAGGGAGGTAATGTTTCTGAAAACCAGTTAAGGGAGTGCAAATCAGGAGTCTGCTCTCCTCCATCTGCCACAGAGGGATCTAACACATCTCTGTGGAGGAACTCAGTGAATCAGGAGACCGTGTGTGGAACAGCCTGGAGGTACCTTTTAGGCATGGGCAAATCCAAGGATGGTCTTAATGCATCTCATAGAGGCACCTTCACTTGCTGGGGTGCAGAAAGCTGAGGGCACATGCCTCTCAGTTTGAAAAGAGTAGGTTTCTTCCACTGCACAGAATTTCAGTTTATTAGTTAGTGACGTCTTTCAGAAAATAGTCCTGTGTCTTCTGCTTTGGTTGAAGATTATAGGAGTAGAGAGCAACTTAGTGGTCCTTGGGGAAGTCAGTTGCTTATCAAGCTATAGCCTCTCTGGTTTTGGTGATCTCATCTACCTTTGTAAATCTTATATGCCTTTCCACATACCAATCAGAATCAGGGGGAACAAAAGAGATGCATCCATATAGGGGGACATCAGTCTTGTCCTGCAGTCACATGTAACCTGATGAATGAGCTACATTCCTGGTATGCAGAAACAAGGTTTAAAAATCAGTCAATCTGAGAAAAATCTCCTTATTATAGGAATAAAAAGTGGTCACTACCACTGATTATGCTGAGATCAAAACAGTGCTATTTCAGTAATCTAGACAGAATCTGATAACACTGAATGAATCAAACCCTGTAAGGTGAAGTTCACCTGTCCCCAAGGGCAGGCATTACTGAGGCCATGTAACAAACTTGGATTACGTGCCTACGGAACATCATGGCCTGTGATATAACTCTGACTGATTTTCAGATGCATTCAGGGGGCTGGATGTGTGTGGGACAAATCAGTCAACTCTTTTTCTGAAACTCACAGGACATGATTCATCTAACTTAATTTTAGATAGCTAAAATATAGATGATGACATCTGAGCCAGACACTGTAGGGTCCCTTTTATAGATAATGGAAGGAGAAATAGGCACTTGTAGAGTTCAGTTATTCTGGTGCAGTTTAGATATCCACCCTATGACAAGTTGACTTGTACAGTCAGGCTATTCTTCTCCATCAGCAAGACTGACCCGACACAGACATCTGCACTGAGCAGCTGAAGGCACTTAACGTTTTCTTTCATGCAATGTAACCGACACAACTGAGAAAAATCTCAGGCTGAGTTTAGACTTGCTTATGCTTCCCACTGTCCTGAAGTTTGCTATGCTTTTTAAAGTTTAGCAGTCAAGGTAACTGTAAAGTAGGGAGTAAGCCAAGACCATAGTTGGCCTTGCTTTTCATGGTGCCATTGGCATGACAGGACCATGTTCTTATCTCCCAGACTTGTCCATATTTTAGAACGTTTTCCCAAATGCCATCCACGGGTGTCTGCTTATTTCTGACCTGTCCAGATGACAAAACACATATGTCTCTCTTCTCTTGGTTATGTTAAATAGTTATGCTGAATATGCATTAAATTTTGTGTGTGTTTTTTTAATGTGTGTGTGAGGAGTTGTTTGTTTGTTTGTTTGTTTTTTAGGGAAAAATGTTTGTTTAAATAAAAGACATTTGAGTTTAGAAACAAGATGGCTTGAATATCTTATTGAGCTCAGGTGGATAGCAAAATTAAATCATCTCACTGCCCATAACCAAACCCATTCAGTGACTAAAATCATATCCAGCCAGCTGGAAGCCACCTGAAACAGGCATCCATCTATGGATCCTTTCAGTATAAGTGTTCATCAGGCTTATGTCTTTGTATCAGTTGCAAGTTGACTTACTGATGCTATCCTTGTGCCTCAGAAATGCGACTGAATTTCCTAAAGGGATGCAAAACACCTTTACTGGAAGGTAATTTCTTCCCGTAAGCTCTCTGGGAAGATAAACCGTGACCTTTCTTCCCATGTGGTATGCTCTATGCACCTATGGCGATGTTTACAATGGGTAAATAATACAAGGGAGAGAAAATGGAGTTGGGGGGCAGAATTTTTTTACTTCACAAAATTTCAAGTTTTTTCAAAGCTCATTGAATCTTAGCAGAAAGAAGTAGGTGCTGGATTTGAAAACAGTCAAAGCTGAAAGTGGGGTTTTATACTGAATTCAATGGATGGTTTTGGTCCATCACAAATAATATCTGCTGTCCCAAAGCTCTGTCCCACAGCAGTTTGCAGTATAGCTTCATCCCTTTAATTCTTTCTAACATTTCTGATAAACTTACACCTTTAATTTTTCATGGGAAAAAAAAATCCTCTGTTTAAAATACTCCTGATGATTTCAGTAAATTCATAAAAAAACCAGGCATTGATCATGAGTTACAACATTTAAGCAACTCTGCAAATTGATATTCTTTTGGAAATATGTAGTTTTGATCAAATCAGCTCCATGAGCTGAACAATGTTGTCACTTCAGGAAAAAAAAGTTATTATCTTTTTTTTAATAAATTGAGTAATTAGTTCATAAACTCCACTTGATGTTTGTTGTTTGGATTTGTGTGACAGGTGTAGCAAACTCTTCTGGTACACTTTCCAATCACTACATTTGTGGTTTGGTAAGCAACTTACATGTATGAATAATTTGTGGCAATTAAGCAATACATTTTTTTTCATTCTGCAATGCATTAGCAGAACAAATCCTGCTAAAACTAGACAGGAATGTATTACCAATTTGTACGTATTTAGTTACTCAGTGAGTAAATAAATACAGATTGCAAATTAATCGTTTAAGCTTGACTGCAGAGAAATGGCTTTTAGTTACAATATATGTTTGCCATATTTGTTACAGTGTTTTTTCTGACATGCTTTATTAGTAGATTGAAGTTGAAAGAGAAAATTACAGTATCGCAGTGTTATCAAAAGGTCTGTCTCCATGGGATTAAAAAATAAAATCGAATTTCTCAAAGTTCTGACACAGATAAAAATAGTTTTATAGATACAATCCCCAAATATGCTTTTTAAAGTTAACAAAATATAAAAAGCCTTTTATAGGTAAGATTTATTATAGACAATCACAGGCTATTTTGTTTGTTTCTTACAAGAATTGACACACTAAGCTTTTATTGCATTTTTTCTTAAATAAGTTTCCTTTTTTTTTTAAATATGTATGAAGTCTTAAAGCATTCTGAAATATAAGGTGAAAAGCAATGTTAATTTTTCATTCAGTTCTGCCATCAGTACTAGTAAAAGTGGCAACAGTTTTAAACATCCCTAGTTTCCCCACAGGAAGAGGTCACATAGATGGAGGCTGGCCATCTGCAGGACTGTTCAGTTGATACATAAATTGTTTTACAATATAGACAGCTTGGCCACCATTCTGGAGAACTGCTGTGTCTTGTTGTAGATATCTTGTTTGTGCATAAAAATGAATGATTTCTCTGTCTTGTAAAGTTTATTTTGGCGTTTTGAAAGGCTTTGTAATTCTCCATCAAGAGATTCACCAGTTTTCTCAATAATGGATGTGGCTGGTGGTGATTCATCTTGCACAGAATAATTAATTGGCATTTTCAAGTGATGATCAATCTAGAATGATGTGCTTAGGATTATTTGCTTAAAACAGTATTTCACTTATTGACGGTGTGTGGTTTCTGTCATTATTTTGATGTGTAGTGGCAGAATGCTCCAAATACTATAGCTGGAGATGCCTGTTACAGAAAACAGGGGAAAGAGCTATATTCTGTTTGAAAACATGGGATCGCTTTCACTGAGCTCATGCAATGGACTACTGGACATAATTAAACAGCACGTGGAATTCATAAGCTCACAAAGCTCCCTTCACAAAGCCATTGCCCTAAAATATGTAGTCTTAACTATCTTTAATGAAATCCTCAGAGCAACAAGTAACTCCCACTCCCTACAAGTGGATTATTACAGTCTTCACAGCCTTGTGGAAGTTTTAATTGAAGGGCACTACTTAAAGGGATGGTGTGGAAGGACTCTAAGGTAAGATTGATCAGTACAGGCAGAATTTTATTACAAGTGTCAATTAGATTGAAAAGTGTTATAAAAAAGACCATTTGCATAGCTTTAGGGGACAAGGAGACACATTATTCTGAAATCTCCTTTGCTGATTGTTTAGTGATTCTCTAAGGGTAACAGGGAGGAAATATTCCCTCCTGCAAGAGGAGACAGTAGCCACTTTCTGACTGGCTTTGATTTAAAGCTCGTTAATGAGATATGTGCAGCTAATTAAGAGCAGGGAGAATTTAGCTATATACCACAGTGGAGAACAGCATTTATCAGAGAGGATTGGACTATTGCCCTATGGAAGTTCAGTGCTGTGCTATCAGAAACAATTCCGTTCCGATGATGCAGAGAAGGGCAACATAGCAAATAGCTAAAGCTGGCTGAAGATATGTTTTTCCCCTTAGAAAAATAAGGTTGCAGTGACTATGCATTCTTTTAATGAAAAAACTAATTTTTGTTAATTCAACACAGTAAGGACAATCTCTTCCTTTTCATTTTCAACCTTTTTTTCTCTGGAAGGAAGGGACAAATTAGCAGACAGAAAGCCTTTGGCTATTGCACCTACATTCTTCTTGGTACTTGAGCTAGATCATGGTAATGTCTACAGTAGCATTTTAGGTGGGAGCGGGAGCATCCTTCTGAAACAAATCTTCCTGTAGCCCCCTCCACCTCCCATATATTTTTTTTTTTTCCATCACAGCAACGGAAATGTGATCACAGAAGAATATGTGCCTGAATTAGAAATTTCCAGAATACTGAAAGATTTACTCCAGGCATGCACCTGGTCTGCTTCAGTTCCTAATGAACATCCAGGCACTGGAATCCTGGAAATAGAGCTAATCCAAAATAAAAAAGCTTTAATAATAATGTTGGGATCTCAACTGTTCTGCTCTAGCTACCTCTTCTTGTTGGGCTGTGCTACTTGGTATTACAGACAGAGCATGTGTCTCTACACAGCATTGCTGCTCCCGCTGTCATCCGTAACCACGCAGCCCGTGGCGCAGTCTGAGTTGTCCTGTGACACTGGAGACACGCCTGCACTGACCTCACACGTTGGACCCAGGCCTTACAGAAAATCTACTCCGTGTGGCACGGTGAAGGCCAAGCGGGACAGGCTACAGTGCCTAAAATGATAGCAGATGCCTGTATTTAGGCAACGCAATCTTCCTCATTCTCTGGGAATTCATCTCCAGGTTGTAGGCACCCAACCTTCAGTACATAAGCATAGGCATCTGTACATAAGCTTTTTGTTTGTATTCCATTAAGGTAAATGCAAATAGATGGCCTAAATATAGTGCCATGTTTAGAACTCCTAGGCACCTCCCTGTTCTCCAGTGCACCTGTCCTAGCAGCTAGTATGGTGTAGATACCACACATACCACAAAACCCTTTCTTATCAGCTGGCCGGTTAGCTCAGTTGAATTCTTGTATCAGCTGGCCGGTTAGCTCAGTTGGTTAGAGCGTGGTGCTAATAACGCCAAGGTCGCGGGTTCGATCCCCGTACGGGCCAGACACACCACAACGTTATTTTAATGGGTGAGTGCGTAGCGGGAAAAAGTTCTTCCTGGAGAGGGTGGTGAGGCACTGGAACAGGTTGCCCAGAGAAGCTGTGGATGCCCCATCCCTGGAAGTGTTCAAGGCCAAGCTGGATGAGGCTTTGAGCAACCTGGTCTAGTGGAAGGTGTCCCTGCCCATGGCAGGGGGGGTGGAACTAGATGGTCTTTAAGGCCCCTTCCAACCCAAACCAGTCTGTGATTTAAAGAATAAACAGAGAGACATTAGAAATGGTTCATTTAATGCATTATATATAGCAGAGGGAGATCGTGCTATTGCTGCATACAAGTCTCACCTGCCATTTCTAGCTAGTAAACTTAGAGGTGTTAAAGCACTTCTTGGTATTCATCCCTCAGTGCATCACTCTGCTCTCTGTATAACTAATTTTTAAACCACTTTCTTTACTGCAATCTCAAGAGTAATTTACCTGTTTCTATAAAATATTGCAACATTCCTTTTTACAGATGTGTAACGCAATGTCATGTCACCAGGAAATGTCAATTGATAGAATAATCACAAGATCACAGAATGGTGATCCCCGTTACCCCTTGTCCTGTCACTACAGGCCCTTGTAAAAAGTCCCCCCCAGCTTCCTTGTCGCCCCTTCAGGTACTGGAAGGCTGCAATAAGGTCCCCCCAGAGCCTTCTCTTCCCCAGGCTGAACAAGCCCAACTCTCTCAGCCTGTCCCCATAGGAGAGGTGCTCCAGCCCTCTGAGCATCTCCGTGGCCTCCTCTGGACTCGCTCCAAGTGGTCAATATCCTTCTGATGTTGTGGGTTTCACAGCTGGACGCAGCACTCCAGGTGGGGTCTCACCAGAGCAGAGTAGAGGGGCAGAATCCCCTCCCTCGACCTGCTGGCCACACTTCTCTGGATACAGCCCAGGATACGGTTGGCTTTCTGGGCTGCCAGTGCACACTGCCGGCTCATGTTCAGCTTTTCATCCACCAGTACCCCCAAGTCCTTCTCCTCAGGGCTGCTCTCAAGCCATTTCAACACAGCTATATTTGCTTTCCTAACTCAGATATTAAAATGTTAAAAACATTTGGTTTCAGATTTTTAGGAAAGCCTAGCCAAGTTCTTACCAGTTCTTACTATTTTCTCTTCCAGTCCGATAAACTCCTGAAAAGGCAATGCCTTGAGCTGTCTGTATTTTATCAAATATATTATTTTTGTTGTCTTTGTGAACAATTGCTCTTTTATCAAATTTTTCCCGAGTCGTGGATGCAGTCCAAAAACCAGTAGCTAATCAACAATATTTTTCCCTCTTAAAATACAGAAATTTATTTTGCACTTCTCTCAAGCATGTTAACTCCTTCAACTTGACAGATTCATGAAAAATATTTTGATCATGGCTTATTTAGGTAGCCTGTCAGCTCCGCGTGACTTGCTAGTGGTCAAACTGAATGTGCAGTTATGAGAAACAATAATTTAGTTACATGCATTCACTTGTTGGTTTTGATCTTTGACTAGAACATAGCATAGAGATCAGGGTTCGTTTCTGCGGATGTGACAGTGTGTGCCTGTGTATGTGGAAATTAGCTGCCAGATCACAGAATCCTGAAATCATAGAACTGTGGGTTGGAAGATCATCTAGGGCAACCTCCTTCTTGAAGTGGGTCTATGGTCGATACTGGATTAGGTCAGATGTGGCTCTGTCTAGTTTTTGGTGAATACAATTTCTCACGTATTTTCTTGAGTGCTTTAACGTTCAAGGAAAGCAAAAACAAATGGGTCACAAATAAGGGTGATGTGAAATTCAGATTTGCATTTGAATGAATATTCTCAGATCTCTTTCATATTATTCCCTCGGGCCATGAAAAGTACAGGCACAGATTACTGAGAACTCTCTAGACTGACTGATTGATATGGTTTGTATTTGCCATGTAAATGTATAATGTTTAATACTGTATCTATACAAATATAATGCTGATTGACAAACTTGCCCAGAAACAGTCATCTCCTAGGAGGAGGAAGTCATTAACATTTTAAAAAGCAAAATCCTAAAGGAAGGCTGTTCCGACACCACAAAGGAAGGTGGTACTTTGAAATGTGCGAAGGTATGAGCAGTCAATATTAAGGAGTCCTTTGTTTTTATTGGAACAAAATTCAAGGATTTTTTTTTTTTTCAATAAGAGAAACAGTTGATATGCAAACTAGAAGAATTCAAAAAGGATTGAGGAATAATTAATTTTATGATATATATTGGAACATAAAAACAGAATTGTAAATTACATATTTAAATTTTTAAAAATGAGAAAATGTACAACATGTTGAAGAAGCCTTTAGCATTTGAGCCCCACAGAGGACTATAAAGGGGAAGGAGACTCGCTATGAATATAGCCTACTTGCTCAAAAGTTTCCAGAGAGCAATCCTCTAAGTCAAACAATATGCTGCTGTTCAGGGGGAAAAAGCACCATTTACTAGGTAAGTTTTTTTTACCTAGGTAACTTAGAGCACATGAGTAAGATACAAGCTGAGATAGCTACCATTTATCGTAGTGCCCTGCCTTGAAGAATGAGAAAGTATTTTCCATTTTAATGAGCAGTTGTAAAGGAGGATGTTAGTTCACACAGCGTCAGGGAGAGAATTGCTGATGGCATGAGCAAGAAGTATAATGAGTTTTGGTTTTATCAACAAAATTTGCTGCATCTGCCAGTTTCCTTTTCAGTCCCTGTGCACCCTCTTGTCAGAAAGGGTCCCTGCACCTTTCTTGATGTCTTCAATCTACTTTACCTCCGAAGATCCTATATACTATTCTTGCCCTTTGGGTTTTTAATTCTCTTCAACCTCATCTTTTCATTGTTTCTCTTTCCACTCATTGCTTTCTCTCCTGCCTAAAAAAGTGGGAGACATCTTCTCAAAGGACAGCCCAAGAACCATAAATTTTAAAACAATGGAGTCTGTGACCATCTTTCCTAGGTTCTGCTTGTCCAAAAAAGACCCCAAAAACCAGGCTGACTGTTTTGTCTGACTCTATAGAGTGCTTTCATCTTCCTCAAAATACTGAGGAAGGATGATCAAGAACACGTGATCACAGAAACCTCTAACTCACCTGTCATTTATTGCAAGACTTGTAGTTAGCCTTTAAAATTGCAACTTTGTGAGACTGCAGAAGCTGGTTCCTCACTTTGCTGCAGCACATCTGAAACAGAGCATGAACGCTGTGGGGCAGGCCTGGCACATATTAAACTGGTTTACATCCTATTAACATGGCAAATGAGGAGCTGTATGTGATTCCTGAGCCACGGGATGACTCACTGCCCCTTGCTCTCTGCTGGAAGGGAACTTGATGATGCCTGCAAGATCCAGATCCTTCCCAAAAGCAGGAGGTGGTCCCGTGAGCCTCCCACATTTTCCCTCTGCGGTACAGCCTGGCACAAGTACAGCAACGCATAAAAGGTAGTGCAGGCTGTATTTGAAAGGAAGCTGCCAGCCTTGTGTTTCAGCTGCACCTAACCAAAAGTTGTTTTGAAATGCACCAACCTGGGGAACTAGAAATGCACTTTCTAGAAGGCAACTTCACCTCTTTTTCTCTCCAGGCCTACAGCATTAGGATTTCTCCCTCATTTCCAGTGTAATTGATGTGATGAATAACACAGATAATGTTGATAATTCTGCTACTCAGTCTTGCCTGAGAGTCAGTATATTTCCTGAAATCACAACCTTCTTCTTGGGAAGTCAGTGAACATGCAATTCTGCTTCCTGATTTCTCTAGCAGCACGGGAATTCCAAGGGCCAATCTATTTGCTCTTCTCCCCCACTTGCCACGGGTTATTGCCTATGCAGCAGGACTTGTTCAGCTGCTCATTCAGTCATGGCTTGGTCATTGCAGTGATCCCATATTTTACAGACCTTCCAGAAAAAAGGGGGAAGATGCCAAAAATGATTTCTCAGCAATGGTGACTAGCACACGCATTCAGCATTATTTGATACTGAAATATTCTAGGCCTAACACACCAACGGGAGGTCTTGCCAGCTGCCTGCTCATTTCAGGTTCTCACAGATACTTATGATGAATTTTCAGCCCCATTCCTAAAAAAGCCTCCTCTTACCCCATTATCTGCCCTTTCACCTCTTATCCTGTCCTCTGCTTTTAACCTACATACTGCCTCTCCTTTTTCTTGTATTTCAGTATAGATCCTCCACTTTTCAGGGAAAACTGTACGAACATTTTGTGCCCTGATCTTCTCTTTGGCCAAATATGTGAGGCTGGCACAGGGGGAAAAGCAAGCAAAAAGATTTCCTGCAGGCAAGGCTGAATTCACAAAGGAGACTGAAGCTTCTTCTTCCACCAGGAGGTTGATCCTTGACATCTGACAGCATTCCTCATATCTTGCATATGGCACACTTTTTTATAATGGCATTTATTGTTACGTGTAGAGCAATTTATAAGGATGCAAATCAGTGAAATATCCCATTGGTTTCAGGAGCTACTCAGAGATCTGTGGGCAGGCATACAAGTTTCTCTCAAGACCACTTTGTGCCTGACTCGAAGTCCATTGGAAGCAGCTGGGATCTTAAAATAGGTCTGGGATCAGTTACAGCAGAGGGCAAACCTTTGTTTGCCTCTGTCTATCTGCTCTATTTATAAATACAATTACAGATGCAGTGGAGTCTGGCAGTGTTTGATTACTCACTGCAAAAAACAGGTATTTTGAATCTGTGGATGAAAAATGTTAATCCCATATCAGATCATCTTGTTTATTGTGATAAACAATTATGAAGAGCTACAAGAAATGAAAAAATGAAGTTGATGTTTATTCTGCAATAATTAATTTTTTAGAGAGAGAAGTTTTCTTAGGAACTATTGGCTGCAGGATGTTTAGCATAGCAGGTCTACTCCTGTTTAATGTGAATTACAAGCACAACCTTAGATATACCCAGTAAAGTGAGTACTGATTGAAATATGAAATCCATTCCTTCTTCCTTGCAATTTCAGTCACTCACATAAATGAATTCCAAGATCTGTGTTTTTAACAGTAATGTGGTTTTTCTCTCAGTCCCTCCCTCAGACTGCAGGTATTATAAATGTTTTTTAACCAGGAAATCTTAATAGATTCCACTGAATTTTACAGATAAATAAATTGTTACCTGATTTAAGTGAGCTCTCACTCAGTTTTATCTTTTGTGAGCAGAATACACATTTGTTTGCATTCTAAAATCATCACATTTAAGAATATTGAAAAGTGCATAACAAATAATTTTAATTAGTTTTTAAAGGACAACTTGATTTTACATTTTTGCTTGCTGCCTTAGAATACTGTGCTCATTTCTATGAGGCAGATATTCAAATGGCTCTTCCCAAATAAGGTAAAAGTTGTAGAAAATAGGCATTTGAGATTTTGTAATTAAGTACTCAATTTGAGCACACTTACAAATGCCAGAGGTAATGATTCTTTGAAGTTTATCGTTCATAGTAATCTTTTCATACTACAAAAAAGGCAAGTAATACTGTGACCAAACAAAATTAGAGCCATAAATCAGATTAGCCCTTTGCTTAGTCTTCCGCCAAACAACCAGTTCAATAAATCACTCTGCATGGCCTATACATTATGCTTACTGCTTTTCCTGTATCCACATCAGCACAACAGTGTGCCATAAAATGTTATTTGATATATGCAAAGTGAGTCAATGGATATTTAAAAAAAAAAAAAAAGATAGAATTCTTACTATTTTAAATGCAGTACTGTTTCCAGAGGATGTTTGGTGGGAGAATATGAACTGGACATAGCAGTGCTGTAGGAGAGTGCAGTAAATTTCTGCAATATCATGCTCCTACAGATGCATTCAGTTACTGGCTGCTATCCTAAGTGACAGGGCCAACTTTACGTTTTGAAATGTGAAGGTTGAACTCGGCGATTCCTTTAGATACACCTGAAATGACACATCTAAACTTTCCTTTGAAGTTTTGTATATGTGGTATGTTCCTATTTATCTCTGGTAGTGGTGGAGCTGGTCCATGACGGTACTCCCCATCACCCATTTTGCAGTATTTCACAAATGACCAGCACACTTACATTTCCCCCAGCATTGCCACACAGCCCTGCACAAAGTCCCACATGTTTCAGCTCACGCCATTTGTCAAAATGCAGTAAATCCATGCATGCATTTTCATGGTATGGTCTAGAGATGCAGGCGTGTGAGTCAGCCTGACCTACAGTCTTCAGAGAAAGAGAGACGTTAGGTAGTGCTGGAAATGTTATTGCAGTCAAAACCAAGAAAATCTACTTTCTATTCCCCCCGTTTCTAATGAAGAAAAAACTGTGAAGACCTCAAGTTTGAATGGCAATAAGGAGAGTTGATAAATGTGTCTTTTAACTATCCCAAGTTAAAAATAATGGATAAACAAATTAATAAATAAATAAAAATTGGTCCTTGATGCATCACTCATTAGATCCCTCATCTCTAAAGAGATCATAGACTCTATTTGTCTGTTTTTTGTTATCTATTCAGTATCTCTAAATAGATGGAAACAATAGTATACACAAACTAAGTACAAACTGGAATGATGAGTACCTTGGTCTTTTTGATTAAAATTCCTGCCTTATGAAGCTGACACACTAAAATTGCTTAGCACAGAATATTTTTTATTTATAAGTCCTGGTTTTTATGTGGAAATACTTTTTTGCTGATATCAAAACTGTTCTTAGGAACAGTGGTTCTGGCATAACTTTGCTTGGAAAGGTACCAAGGTGAAGCTTGAGACTGTAAGGTAGTTAAGCACTTGCTGGCTAGATATTATTAGTGATATTAGCTATAATTCATTATTAGCTATCAATCACTATTCATAACAGTGGTAAATTGTTTATCTGGATCACAGGAGATCCTTAATTTGCATGTGTCAAAGCAGGGACATACATAGCTGTTTTTAATGTCTTAGCTTAAGGTCTTTGAATTACAGAGAATCCTGTCTCATGTGCTTTTCAAAAAATGTTTGTTAATGGATCTGGTTTTTATTCTGTATAAAATTTTTAAGAAATTAATCCTAGAAATACTTGACAAAATGCAGCAAATATAACTGAAGATTAGAATATCGAACAACCTGAACACCCTCTCTTTTACAAAATGGTTTTATTAGCTGAACTACTTCTATAATTAAGCTGCACAGCTTCTCTATGAATCAGCCAGTAGCCTCACCTTTCCTTTAGAAATTATGAACCTGGAAGCCATTCAGGCTTGCTCCTGGCTGGTAATAGAAGCTAAGCCTGTGAAGGAGCTGACCCGTGTGTCATGACGAGTCATGTTGCCTTAAGTTGGGCATGCTAAATCTCAGTACTACTGATAACTATTTTTTAACCATTGGACTTCAGAGAGCCCAGAGTAAAGCCTGAATGTATTCTTCTTCTAACTCACAGTAGCCTTCCATAAACTAATTGCTTAAAGGCTACATGAGCACAGAGGGCAGCTGGTATACTTGGCTTAAGTGGAAGACCTCAACCCATCGACAAGTCATTACTTGTATTACATTATTTTAACCTTTGTAATGTAATACATAAATGTGTATTTATAAGGCTCCTTGTTGGTCCTTACTTGGATTTGTTGACATATATCGATTCATCTAAACTGGTTTTTATAGTCCTTCCTGACCAGAAGGTGATTCAGTTCATTCAAGATTTGAAATTGATCCTTTCTAATGAGTTACGTTTGGTCACTGTGATCTCTTCAGGAGAAAAATTTGTTGAATCCTGATTTTAGCTCTTGTGTCCTAAACTCAGTGCCATGATTGAAGTAACTTCCAGTACCTGAAGGGGCCTACAAGGAAGCTGGGGGGGCCTTTTTACAAGGACCTGTAGTGACAGGACAAGGGGTAATGGGTTTAAATTGAAAGTGTGGAGGTTTAGATTGGATATCAGGAAGAAATTCTTCATGGTGAGGGTGGTGAGGCACTGGAACAGGTTGCCCAGAGAAGCTGTGGATGCCCCATCCCTGGAAGTGTTCAAGGCCAGGCTGGATGAGGCTTTGAGCAACCTGGTCTAGTGGAAGGTGTCCCTGCCCTAGCAGGGTGTTGGAACTAGATGATCTTTAAGTTCCATTCCAACATATACTATTCTATGATTTTATGATTCTGTGATTGAGATGTTTGCCACAGTGCTGCTCTGTACACAAACAAGTTCATTTACCATGGATGTCCATCTCACTCCTTTCCCTAGTGTTAAATTTTTGCTTTAAATATCAGATGTTTATGTGCAAGATATTTGTTAATGTATTATAGTATTTAACATTATTATACACTGAGAGTTTCAAAATATGTGAGCTAAGAAAATTTAAAAAATCACAAAGGAACAGCATAGCAGATTCTTAGTGGCATTTTTTATTGCTGCTTGTATTATAATATTAAAAAAAAGGATAGGATTCTTTATACTTATTTTGATTCTTTTTCTGTGTATTTGTGTAAGGTGAAAGACTAATTATATATTCCCAAGGAAAAAAGATATATGTGAATATTGTTAGTGAAGTAATTTTAAAAACATGAGATCTTGTTGTCTAATATTACCTAGATTCTAAGGTACTTGACTTTTTATCTTTCAGTCAGCCAACATGAGCCAAAAAGCGGCCTAAAGGCTTAGATGTTCCAGTGGTTACTCCAGCACAATCTAGTCTGTGACCTCTATCCTTTTGGTTTTTATAATGTCCTTATAAAAACATAGTACATTTAAGTATGCTTAAAGTGCTACTGGCTATAATTAAAGTTCTGTCAGCCTTTCCATTATAAATCCCTCTTTTCAAGGTTTAATATCTTAGCGATTTCAATTCCCACTGGGCTAAACTTCATACAGAAGCTGTCACTGTGAATGTAAATCCCTCCTACCTTCAAAAATATTTTCAGTTCATAAAGTTGCTGGTTTATATTGAGTCCTACAGTCTGCAAAAATATTTCTGATCAGCTCCCCTCCCAAAGCCTCTCATGTCTTGTCTCATCTTACATAAATCAAGATATAAATGTGTCTTGACTTTGAAATGCAGAAACACACTGATGGAGTTTCCTTTTTCCTTGTTCTAGGCTATAGGTTGAGCGCAGCTTCTACCAGTATTAAAAACTGCTGACTTCAGGTTAGCTCCCCAGACTCTTCCAGGCTGCATTGGTTAGGAAGGGGAAAGAAAAAGTTAATTACCTTGGCCATAACATAGTACAGCTCATATCTACCTTTCACATCTTTATTTCTTAATACTGGATGGCATTCTTGAAAGATTTGATTAGAGGGAAGTAGGTGGCTCTTGGAGAAATTAGCAGATACCCTGTTTAATAAATTTCTTGGTTTGGGGATGTCTAGATCTGCTCAGTACCATTCTGCCTGACCATCTTCTACGTTAGTAATGCAAGTTGTATTTCTTAGGTAGGAAAGAGAAAGATCATTCTTGGTTTCCAATATCAGGAAAAAAGTCAAAAATTCAAGCAACTCATGGAGAGTACCTTTGAACTGGCCTAAATCAGAAATAAAAGAATTGTCAATAGTTCAACGGTCTTTTAATTTTACTGATGTCCACATTTCAAGTTTTATGGACTATTACAGAAATAAGCATTGGTGTTTCCCACCAACTGATGTTTTGCTCTCCTACACAGTCTCTCAAAGGATTGATACATTAATGAGGGTTGGAACTAGATGGTCTTTAAGGTCCCTTGCAACCCAAATCATTCTATGATTCTATGATATTATAATAAAAAAATATTGCATCAGGACTTCTTGATCTCTTCCATTCCATGAATATTATATTCCTGAACAGCAACTGCACTTTACCCTCTCTCCTCCTCCCCCACAGGCTTGTGACTAGGACATATTTCTGGAAGTGGAGGCTATTTATGGCACTAAAGACCTCAGATGTAGAACAATTTGGGTCATCCTATTCTAGGTGACTGCTTAAACTTTGGGATGTTATGAGATTGGACCATTTAGCTGCCCAAGTGAAGAGTTAATTTCAGGCTTTGGAGCTTAGTTTCACAACCAAAACCAAAACCTAGCTGAATCTGCAACATAGGTATCACATATCCAGGTTTTGAAACATATTGGAATTTTTGGTGTTTCTAATTGGTTGCCATTGGTATGTCAGTAAGCATAAGTCCTGCTGCTCTGAATCCCTTAGAGATACCTGCTAGTCCACAAGGATTCATGGCTATTGGTGTAAACTTAGGTTTTAACATTGCAAAAGAAAGGAAAAGAAACACTCTTGGTGTATATAAATATGCATATTTGTGAATACACCTTGATATACATATTTATACATATACATTTTGAAAAATACTTTGCCTTTGAGTTGATTTATACTCTGGAAGATTGGAAAAGGGAAAACTGAGGTATTGTCAAAATAACTCAAAATACTACTGTTTTATCAGCAATAGCAGGAAAAAAACGGCAAGCTGTTCATTGCAGAAGCTCTCTGTCAGGTCTGAAATAGATTTCAGTGCTAAATACCTTCTGGGACAAAGGAGATGGCTATTTTGGTTCTTTATTAGCAGTGCCTCTTCTCTACAGACCACCTGCCTTTTCTTTCAAAGATGTTTGTGGTGGGTTAACCTTGGATAACAGCCAAAATCCCACCCAACTTCTCAACTCACTCTGCCTCCTCTGTGGGACAGAGGAGAAACTTTGTCGGTGGAGGTGGAAAATGGGAGATTGCTTTCCAAATCCTGTTGTAGGCAAAACAGGCACAACTTGGTGATAATTAAGTTATTGCAGAGTAAAGAGCTTGAGTAGTGGAAAACAAATGAAACAAACATTAAAATAATACCTTTCTCCTCCACCCCTTTCCCAGGTTCAACTTCAGTCCTTCACTCCTGACTACTGTACCCACCTTGCTTCGCAGCACAGGGGGCTGGGGAGGGCAGGGAGGTTGTGGTCAGCATAGCAGCTTCTATCTTGCCAATCTTTCCGTCCAGCCCTTGTCCTCTGCTCCAGCTTGGGCTTTCTACAAGCTGCAGTTCCTTCCTTTCTACAAACCTTCCCTTTTTTTTTCGTGTCTCTATGCCATTGTAGGTACTATGGTTGTAGAATTCAAGAGTCCCAGGCTTCCTGGAAAACTGCATCTAGCAACAACATCCACCTATGACATTTTTGTTACCATGCAGTTCTAAACAGGAACCAAGGCAAACGTGATGGAGTAAAGCAATGAAAATGGCCTCCTGCCTTTCTTATACACTGTGAGGTGCAGAGATGTGTTGTTATTTCTAAAGTTAAGTTTCTAATGCAAACTGATTTACAATGAAATATAAAATTTCAGACTTTAACCTGTTTAACCCGGTTATGATTTGATTAATACGTATAGCTGGAAGGAGCCATATTTCAACTGAAAATGGCAATTTTGATGGAGACGTATTGAGAAATGGCTGAGAAGGCATTTGGGAAATGCTTGGGAAAAATATTTGTTGCAACAAAATTATGTATTTTCACACATAAAAGCAAAACATATGGAAGCTTTCAGTAAGTTCACACAATGAACTATATATAACCGAAATTACTCTTAACACTAAACCTTTAATATTGTAATATTGGTTGCTTTGACAGTTTAGTCCTTTATCTGCTTTGGCTAGAAATCATTGACTGCTATAAGCATGTAAGTGGGATTATTTATCAACAGTGATGTAAGGATTTAACTCTAAGTAAAAGCTCTATTTGCAAAGGGAATAAAGAGATTATCAGTGTGGGAGTGGTCTATAGGTCTACTC
Source organism: Eurypyga helias (assembly GCF_000690775.1). Taxonomy (NCBI): domain Eukaryota; kingdom Metazoa; phylum Chordata; class Aves; order Eurypygiformes; family Eurypygidae; genus Eurypyga; species Eurypyga helias. Next base: position 124,808 of record NW_010253398.1, read on the forward strand.
TGAACTGACTCATCCTTTGGGATTTTACTTTTCTCACTGTCATTTCCTATATTATTTTGTAATTTACTGTGATATTAAATAACACAACAAATAGCAACAATCACATGGAAAGTCATCTGATATGCTTTTGTCATGTTATCAAGTTTCTTCTGTGCCTGTCTTAGATCTGATAAGTACCCACAGCTTTGACTAAAACTATAGACTAAAATGAAAAGACTGCTTCTTTGAAAATAAGTACCTATAGATTTTCTTTCATTGTGAATGAGGATATTAGCTGCCCTTTTGACCAATTATAATTAATGGGTCAAACTCAAGTATGTAGTACACAGTAGTATAAATTATCTGTTTGAAAAATGATAAGATGTTCTGTTATAAGCCAAAGATGCTAGACATTCCTGAATAAGGATTGGAATTAACCTCATATGTGGAGCCTAAATTAGGTGAGGAATAACACTGGTAAGAGAAAAAGATGCAAGAGATGAAAGGATGCATGCGCCATAAAATAGTAAGGAGTAAAAATGAGTCAGAGAGACAGTCAGGCCGGTTAGAGCTAATCCTTCTTAAATCTCAAATAAAATATGCAATGAAGAAAAGTTCAGCGTCCTACTTTTGCGAAAGAAAAGTTGAATGCAAAGTGTTGCTTTTGGTCTAGGTCGAGTACAGCCCGGTGCCAGAATACATAGGCACTTTGTCTGCTCAGAAGCCTACAGCTGTTGTGCTTTTCGGTTTGGTTCACTTGAGTTCTTTTGTCATTCAGGTGCACTGCCTTATTGAACTAAATCCCCATGTATTTGGAAGTCACTGAAAAGAGGATACATTTGTAGGCAGTCTAACTGTGCTTGTTATTGTTTGTGACTTGAAGTGGGTTTGTAAGATGGTGGAATAAAATATTAATGAAAATGCATTGGAAATGTGTTAAAGCAACCATTTCTGAAATATCTAAAAAGAGAGCTTTTTTTGAGGGGAAGGAAGCACTTTAGTTTTGGTTTTTAAATATATTTATACACATATAAATATAAATACACACACAAATGAATGCAGATCCTTTTAAACAGTGATACATTTTCATGTAATGTACATTTAAATCCAGCTGCAATTCCAGAACTTTGTAATAAACTATCTCATTTACTGGACAGATTAATTTTCTGATCTGCAAATAATCTAATAATGATAGTAATATATGGGAGGAATGTACTATACCAAACACACCGGATTTTTGCAAATCTCTTTAATATTGGCAAGATCTAACAAAGATGCATGCTCCTGTTACAAGATTTACACAGTGCTAAATATTTTTAGATTGATTTCAGTAGACATACACAGCGACGACTCTTGCAAGAGTCTCGAGAGGATCTAGTTCAGCATTAATTTTATACAAATGAAAAAATACAACAATGTAATATAATTTGAACATTTCATCTTTTTACCTTTTAACCTTTATGAAGTGGTAGACCTTGCATTTTTGGTGTAATAAAGGTAGACCTTGCATTTTTGGTGTAATAAAGGATTTCCAGAAATTCTTCTCTAATGCAAATCTAAGGGGTTTTGTTTTTGGTTTTGTTTTTGTTTTCTTAATTGACTCTGTTTTAGTAATTTTGAATTTGTCTCTAACAAATGGTGCAAAGAGGAGTAACGTGAGGAAATGATCAAATGATTGCACACAGATTATTGTTGCAACTAGTTTTTCTGTTATTTGCAAATACAAGAGTATTAAACTAGAATAATTGGCATTAAAGTGACACAGGGCTCAGTTCTATCTAGCCTTTTTATTTCATCTGAGATCTAAACATTTTGTCTCCTATGAGAAAAAATATACAGTAAGACAAGGACATGACAGCTCATACAAAACCTAGCAGAAGATATGTTTTGTTTTGTGAGGCTTTTGGATTTGAATGAAGTTAACTGGTATCCAGTAAATGTGACATTTCTTCCATGCTATCTTTTCTCATATCTGTATTTTCACAGTGCAATCTTAATTTTCTAGAAAATACAGCAGAAAGTGATTTTAGGGGAGCAGGCAATGCAGGGAACGAGGCCAAGAATTTATATTTTGAGCTTGGATCAGAATTCAGATGTGTTCCTTAATTGACCTCTTATCCATATTATTAGATGTTTTAACCATGTCTCTGTAATGTACATCTGGTGTCTCAGCTCCCTTATGGGCAGAGAGAAGAAGGGTAAAGATGCGATTGTTAACTTTATTCTTTCTGTAACGTAACTAGATCAATGTGAAGTCATGGGCTCTGTTATTCTAAGAAATAGAACAAAGAATAAAGTTTTCAGTTCTCCTCTAGGACAGCTTTCGAGCTGTTCGGGACAGACGACTTAGCATTCAACAGCTGAGATAAAATTGCCAGCTGAGACAAAGCCTGTTTGCCCAGAGCTCCTCACTGAGCTGTGCCTTTTCCATGGGCACATATGGTCAGTGTATAAGGGATATCAGTGTGCCTCATCCTCCTTGGTGTTTTGGTATCTGTACTTGAAATTTGGCTCTGACATTATAACACTTCTATAAATAAACCCGGCACATTAAAGCATGAGCTTATATTGTCTGTGTGGAATTTTATGGTGATTAGGATTTCTCTAGTGAATATGGTTTGCAGAACTGTGCTTCTAATATTTCATTTCTACCTGCAGAGCCTGCGTGGTGTAGGAAACTTGAATGCTTCTCGATCCTGATACAAGCTGAAAGTGTAGCAGGTGCTCTTAAATCTTACAACTGTGCATGATTTCCATCTAATCATTTACATTGGGCTCATCACCACAATGGCTCAGTGTCTTGCCAGTGTGTGTCCAGATCACTGTGCTCATAGTACTAGATCAGGAGTTCAGTAGTTACTGAGGTTTTTGAAATATTCCAGATAAGACATGGTAAGAAAGAATAAATGGAGAAGATGGTGGTCTTATTGTATACTCTGAAGGCAATGTGATTTTTCAAATTATGTTTGCAACAACACTGAGCACATAAAGGCATCAATATATTTTAACAGTGCTGCTAGAAATCATAAACAGTTTTTGTTGTTCTAACTCCATGATGAAAAAGAATTGGCCAACTTGTTTTGTTTGCCCTTAGGTTATGGTGAAGTGTCGTAAGGCTCACAAAATTAAAAATGGCAATGAATAAGCAACTGAGCCATTTCTTCTGTGTCTACAGAAGTTAAAAGTGGTTTCTTTTTGCCAGCTTAATTTTTACCCTCTATTTGTTCACTTAAATACTTCTCTGACAGGTAGTGCTTCATAGCTTCATAGATGTGGCTGCATTTTTCTGAGAGGCTCAAGGGAAGTACAGCTGCAATTTTTATTATAAACTGCAGGAAAGCATAAGGTTTGGGTTACTAATGAAACTGCACACAATTGGCCAAGACATAAAGAGGCAAGAAGCACAAGGAAACAGAAAATGATGTGGACACAAAGACTCTGTTCCTGGGTTAATGAAAAGAGTAATAGAGTAAGAGCATGTTTTAAAGAGAAAGCAAAGGAAAACCGTAAAAATTCAAAGGAAAAAATAATGTATAAGTTTTCAGACATAAGGGATGAAAGGGCTCAGGACCCTTTTTTAACCACGTAAACTATAGAGCAGAACCAGCTTTCATTGCACAAAAATTTTCTCAAGACAGAAGACATTTTTCCTTAAACCGAAAGAGTTTATCACTGCTCCATGTGACAGTTACCTCCCATGATACTGCCAGATTCCAGGGTACCAGAGGAACAAAGATCTTGTGGAAAGCTACACACATATCATTAAATAAGACCGCATCTGTAAATGTGCTATTCGATTAAGAAAATCACACAAATGTTCAGTGAAACAGCATGATTGTAAAATTTTGCATTGCATTTTGCATCAGAATACTTAAAAGAGCCAATAGTATGAGGTCTGTGATAGTTTTTTTGCCAAAATATTTTGGAACTCCTTTCAAATTTCTAGTGAATGTCTATGATCTGTTGTTATTAATTGTCCATGGTCTGCAAATTGGGAAAAATATTTTATTGGCATAAAATTCTTTACTCTCTGAAAATCAGAGGAATAATGAGAGATACACTGCCTCGAATACTGATCTCTCATCATGTCCTCCTGCATGCCCTTGCTGTCTTACCTGAGGTCTCCAAATCCTGTGTCTCTAGAGCAACAGACCTTCCTCAGAGAAAGCAGCAGTAGACAGAAAGATCCAGGCACATTTTTTTGGATTTAATGTTCTTCCCTTGCCTTTGCTACAATTTTGAGATTATAAGCACAAAAGCAAGTTACCACAGTGTCAGTAAATGTGATTATAACACCTCAACTTTTCCATGGTGTATGGATTACGTACGTTCTTTGACAGATATAAGTAAGAGGTCAGGTGCTATACCTTTAGCTCACTAAGCTGTGCATACTCTTGATTAAAGATACAAACACAAAACATTACCATAATGTAGCTTGTACATCAACAAGCATTTGCATCCTAACATTTCTTAGCGTTTTGCTTTGTGTATGCACATACATTAGAGGTATTTCTGCCATTGCTCTTTTCCAACTGACTAACCAGTCAAAAATTCAGGATCTTTCAGGTTGTTCCTGCAAGGAGGTGATTAAGCTTAGAGTCATGTTTTTCTGTAGTGTGATTCTGTTAATTCAATTTTCTATGTGGGAAGAAACAGCAACCCACAGCTCATTACTTCAATTTTATTTTGGTCAACAAACTCCAAAAAGCTTTCTCTGTAGGCTTTTTCTCCTAGGGTTTTCCAGAGTCTCTCTGGACTCATACTCCATTTCAGCATGCTTCTTCCAGTCTTTGGAATTAACCCTTTCACGTCTGTCTCAGCATGTGAATCCTGACACAACTTCACACATCGAGAGATTGATTTCTTGAGCAGGCTTGGTGAAGTGGGGTGTGGGCAGATGACAGAGAGAGGGAAGAAATCAGTGATGTGTATCTCTCTCTAGCAGCTATTTTTGATGATGATGGGTCTTCATGACCTCAAAATGTTAGAGCAAGAGCAGGTCAATGGAGAAACCATCAGCTCCTTTAACTCCAGTGTTTGAGTAAAATGCTGTGCAGATGTTCTCCTGAACTAGAGACTAACATATCCACCACCATGGGGACTCAGCAGTAACAGTACTTGTTAGCCCTGAACTGGCAAGGCACCACTTCATCTACTCAGGTTCCAGGTGCATAAGTCTGTGGGTGTAGTGAGGGCAGAGAGAATTTGCTTCCCCTGCTGGTGGTTTGAAAAGCCACTGTGCAGGCCTAAGGAGAATAGGCATTTTGCATTTAAAAAACAGGGAAGGAATTATGAGTTTTAGCATACTTTTGACCATACTGTTCAAAATGAGTTAATTAAACTCCAGAGATGAGGAAGACCTATTGAAATGTTGGGAACATTGACCTTTTCTTTTGACTGTCACCTTATTTAAATAATTCCAGGTTTAATTAACTGACTTGGAATGAATTGATAAAGGGTTACTCTCATTTACAATTTCTCCTCTTTGAAATGCACCAGTTCTGTGCAATTGCTGTAGCCTCTTATGTTCACCCTAATTATTAAAGTGAATAGTTTTAAAAGTTGGATTTTTACCTCTAAATGTCTAATAACTGGCTTATAAATATAACCAAAAATGGATAAATCATACAAAAACACATATACGTGCAAATATATGATGGTCTGTAACATTAATCTAGATTAGTCATTCTTAAAAAGTTAGGGTTTTTGTTGAAGTTGTCTATAAATATACAGAAAAGATGTTGGCATTGGTATTTTTTATCATGAATTATAATAACACTTCATGAAGATTTAATAGTCCCAGCTTATCAAGCCAGGTAAGAATCCTAGCTCGAGATCCTTTGCATTGAGAAGTACCTTCAAAATACCTGAGGTAAGAATTCAGTTATATTGATCAAGATAGTCAATAGGCTGAGTTTACAACTTTACCATAAAAAAAAGGGTATTATTTTCTTTTTAACCTTCCTGTTTTGATAGACTTATAGTAGTCTTTATCTGGGAAACTAAGGAATGACTGACAAATGGGAAATTCATTACTCTTGGAGAAATGCCGGAGTATCTTTCCAGAACACATGAATGATACAGCCTTGGGATATTGATCTGAGACCAGCACAGTTCTGCTGGCAAAAAAAGCCTCTAGAGTAGCAGCACAACTGTGCTTCTGGTTTAATATAGTTCACTTTCTTCTTGAGAGACTGTAAAGTGCTGTTAAGCTGGTTTCAGTGGTGTAAATAATATTTCACAAGCCAACTGTTCACAGGTAGGGATCCTGGTATGGTACATAGCCAAATTGCTCATTATGCAGATTTGGCCTAAGATACCAAGGTAAGTAATACATCATTAAGTCATCTGTTACTGAAATGCACAGCAGAGATTCTCTGGAAATTCTCTTGGTCTGAATCTCTAAGGTCAAACAGTATCTTCATTCTGTGGGTCATAGACAGGACCATTGCAAAAGATGTATCCAGAGCCAACACTCAAAAAGGATCCAAAAGATGAAGCCACTGTTAAAGCTGGATGATCCAGTTAGTTAGAGTAAAATCCTGTGATCTTCTGTGAAAAAATATGGCAGACATCTCTTCCCAAACTTACGGTAGACATAATTTCTGGGATGCCTGTCAGCTCAGGGAGCTTGTAGGTTGCAAAAATGGTTCTTATGCCTATGACAGAAATCTAGAGAAAGCTACATCTAAATGTGGCAGATCTATTACTTTTTCACTGAGTACATTGCTTGTGTAGTGATGTGAACTCATCTCTTTAGATGCACATTCAATAAAAAGTGCTCTGTACATCCTCCTGTGCTTTGTCTGCGCTGCTATAAAACCAAGGACTTCCCCCTGACCCTAGAGCCAAGTGGCATGAACTGAACATCACGCACACTGCTCAGAGCTAGATATCATAGCTGGTGGTCACTCACATTGCTCAGACATAGCATCCTCCAGAGCAGTCTGGCCACGTCCATGTTATATAGTCCTGTGTTTCCCTTGGCACCACGTGATGCCCCTTGGGCCATGAACGAGAATTTTTGTTTGTTTATTGGTTTTTTTTTCAGTACAGAACACCAGAGTTAATGTGAAAGCTATGTTGCAGTCTACAGACAAAAGGAAAGTGAGGAGCATGAAACTGAGTGTAAGTGGGATACACAGAGGTGTCTGAAAGTACAAAGCCTGCTCAGGTACTGTGGTGGGAGGACAAAGGGAATTAAACAGATTCAGCCTTGTCCAAGTTGCCTTCTGAGATTGTTTTCTAGGGTAAACTATTCCCCAAATTGTGGTTGGAAGAGAAGTAGTTTGTGTAGTTGAAAACATGTCTGGGAATCAGAAGGCAGTTAAACAGTGTGGGCAGCTAGAGCAGAGTGTCCCTATCCCTCTGTTTCTGAGCCCTCTTCTATTCAGCTGTACAGACAAAGCTTATCAGCACAGTAGTCAAGATTTCCAAAATCATTTAAAGAGTCCTCTTTCACTCTCATTCTCTCTTTGAATATACATATATGATAGTGTGTGTATGCATATATATAACTATGTTGAACACTGTATGTAGGTAATACCATATATGTGTATACTATTATGTATGTATGTGTTGATGTATATGCATGTATATGTGTGTAATTTGCTATATTACTTTGAACTGTCAAATAAAGGTGCTTGTGTTTATTATTCATGACTCAGAAAGGCAAAGAAATAGCCTAAGGAAGAGCAAAGAGAAATGCAGAGCTTACAAAAAACACGTCTCATTTTTATAGATGAGGATTTCAAAACATACTACTTGCTTTATAGTATATCCATATCATGAACCATCAATTACAATAGTCAGGAAAGTGATACCACAGCTTAATGACATAGCACATTATTATCTGACCTAAAGAGCCGTGAGACATAACCTCCATCAAACCCGCTCTTATTATCACTTTGTACTTTCTGATCATGTGGAATGGATTCTCTGTCTCCTTGTATAACTTGCAGGGATTATTTCGTAATTTGCTGGTGTCATTTGCTGTACCTCATCATTTCCCTGATGAAAGAAAACAGAAAACCAACTTCATTAAACAGTAAATAAAACTCAGGATGAGGACAAAACATCCAGCATGAATGCTGGTAATTAGTTTCTCCTTACAAATGAATGTTTTGAAAGAATGGCTTAATGGTTAGATTTTGAGTTAGGGGGTTTTTTTCTTTTCTTCTCTTTCTTTCTAATATTTTTCTGGATGTGAATACTGCTGGGGTTTGAGGTTATACGAACCTCCACTCTGCATCTTTGGCCAATGCTGTAAACAATAATATTATGATTTATCCTTTGCTGCAGTGGTTGCAACCTCTGGTTGCAATGCATTCGGAGAATGTGTTTATGTACAATACTAAATAAGTGCTGATCATGACAGGGAATTTTGACTCTTGGAATAGGATTTAGTTACCTAAGTATAGGTGTTCAATGACATACTATGATGTGCACAGCGTATCTTTCTTGGCCTCCACATAATAGTCTTGTAGGTCTTATGTCATACCTCATAGTGCAGATGCTTATCTTGACCACCTGAAATAGCAGACTACTATTTTTAAGGTTCCTAATCACTCCTCATGAGTATTTTATATATTCCTAAAATGAAAAAAGTAAAGATTCGTCCCTAATGTAATGTTATATGCAAAGCTCCAACCAGCTTGGGACAGGAGAAGCTATTCTGGACGGTGAGACCAGCTCCCTCACAAGTCTGAATTCAAAGGGGAGAACCCTTGCCTACAGGCTGCATTACAAAGTCCACCTGAGTCAGTCAGAACCGCGGGAGATTGGCTGCAATGTTAGCTGATAGCCAAACTGCACAGATTAATTGTGAAATGGGCACCAAGGCAAAGGTGGTACTGGAGTTAATTTTGCCATGAAGACATGTTCACAACTGGCAGGTGCAGCTTCATTTTCAGGCAAACCCACAATGAAGGTTTAGGAAAAAGGGGACTATTCATTCCCATGTCCTTGACTCTGGGGTCAGATCTCTTCTTCTGTTCTGTGTCTCTTTCCTCTGCCCTAAGGGAAGTAAGACATTTATGCATTTTCAGCTTTATTTTATGTCGCTTCCTTGCTACGGACTGAAGTGTTCAAAGGCACAGCAGCAGGCAAAAAGCTGCAGGAAAGCATATCTGGAGCAATTGCAATGCTGTTAGAGCTGCATGAAACTTTGCTTCTTGGGTTTGACAGAAAAAAACCCAAGGAATTTAAAATGTTGTTTTGGGTCTGGTTGTATGAAATTTACATATACCCCATTTTTCTTGTCCAGAGGAACCTCATTGCTGCAGTACTTTTCCTCAAACTGTAGCCCATGCATCTCTAAATAAAGGGCTTAGGTAATTTTAAGGAAGATCTTCACTCTCAACTGCTTCTCGGACAGAAACAGTACTGCTAGCAGATGAGATTCCCAATGGGCTCCTGGTGACCTGGCCTCATTAACCAAGTTGTAAAATACTGTGATGGGAGGATCAGTGTCTCTCCTGTAGAGGCAGTTCTGTTCTGATGGCTAATTAGCCATTCACTGGGGAGGAGCTGAGGCACCCAACCTTCTGGGCAGGCATCCCAAGAATTAGGCTGGCATGTTCATTCTTTCTCTCTTGGATCCCTTGGTCAAGCTGTTGAAAAATAGGATAAGTACATCCTTTGTCTGCAGAACCTTTCTTTATGGGTTTTGAACACTATAGCTTTAAAAGGATATGAATAATATTTTTACATTCCTCTACCAGTACATAGGTGACAAGTTCCTTAGATGATACAAATAAGTGATTTTTAAGTCAATTGCACTGTGTCAGTGCATTATTATTATTAATTATTATTACTACTACTGTTACTGTTATTGTTACTGTTATTACTACTATTATTTATGTTTACACCAACTGAATTCCATTTCAGGAATAAGCACCTAAGGAGTAAAATAAGGCCAAAAGTTTTCCAAGTAACTTTAATACTACTGAATAATTTTTCCTTATTTTGTGACCATCTTATTCCAATTCTTTATGTAAGAACTAGCACTGCTTGCTGTGCTCCTGTTGGCAGCTTGCTTACATAAGTCATAATTTCTATAGAAGCCTCAGAATAGCCTGATATAGTTTTCCTCTGTCTGATCCTCAACCAAAAGTCCTTTTTTGATTGTGACCTCTTTACTCCTGATCAATCTGAGCAGCAAGTGAGGCAAGGAAGTTCTCCTTTTTCCTTCTGGGTAACCTGTACTCCACTTCTGCAGGAATTCGGGTGATCCTTTTGAAGTCTGTCAGGAAGAGGTACTCCTCCACAGTTATTTGGTGCTGGCATGCACTGGGTCACATGGTGGTGTCTGCTTGTGTGCATTAGGCAGTGCACAGAAGTAGTTAAACTGGATGACTCTGTGGGGTTTAGTAGATCAATTGCCATTTTCATTTGGGACAGCACTTGAAATCCTAATGAGAATAACAACACTTGTAATTAGAAGTCTACAAAATCTTCTAAAATAATCACTTAAATTTAAAATGGAAATGTGGCTGTAATTAATTAGTCTATTTAGAATAAAGCTTTCTAATTAACAAATGTAAATTGGGAATTTTCTGTAGATTTCGTAAGGACAAAATTCATTCTCATGGGAACTGAAAGGAGACGCATTTCCTTGTGAATGCATATTAAGCCCTGGTGGCTCACACCTCTGCACAAGCCTGTGGCAGTAAGAGGGACTGTCTGTGAGAGGGTCACACTAACACCAGACTCACAGAGATTTTCTTAATATCTGTAACACAATATCATCCTTTTTTAAAAAGAATATTTTAAACTAAGGGTTATGTTTTATAAAGCTGAAAAACTGGCAGCCCTAAATCTAAAGTCCTCAATAAGGGGACAACAAAGATCCTGAAGCAATACTGTGTTGAACTCTGGTCAGAGAAGATGACTGGCCATCACCTCATTATTGAAGCCAGAAATCAATTATGAAAGTAAAACAATGAAAATAAAATAAACCTCAGGAAATATAAACTTTGAAATCTGATTTCCATGTACATCAGAATCACACAGAGAACAAAACCCAACAAGCCCAAGGTGATTTTGGTATTTAATGCATACAAGAACCCTGAATTTTTACTTGGAGTTTAATATATATATTTATTTTTCTATTGAACTATATTTATAGAATCATAGAATCATTTGGGTTGGAAGGGACCTTAAAGATCATCTAAAATAAGACTAAAAAGATTTTAAAAGATTTAAAAAGATTTAAACATCTTTTCACAACCTATCAGAAATACTGTCAGTGGTTACCCTGTTTCATTCCAACACAGACAGAAGAACTGAATATCCAGATTGCCAAGTTATACACTACGTGGCTGTGGAGTAAAATATGTGTAGCTCCATGCTGCCATGGCATTAGAGACTTTCAAACTGCACTGTCTGCATATGGACAATGGGCTAGTCATAGAGTCATAAAATCGTAGAATCATAGAATCATAGAATGGTTTGGGTTGGGAGGGACCTTAAAAATCATCTAGTTCAAACTCCCCTGCCATGGGCAGGGACACCTTCCACTAGACCAGGTTGTTCAAAGCCACATCCAGCCTGGCCTTGAACACTTCCAGGGATGGAGCATCCACAGCTTCTCTGGGCAACCTGTTCCAGTGCTTCACCACCTTCTCCAGGAAGAATTTTTTCCTGGTATCTAATCTAAATCTCCCCACTTTCAATTTAAACCCGTTACCCCTTGTCCTGTCACTACAGGCCCTTGTAAGAAGTCCCCCACTAGTCAATACAGTTAATGTTCAGTTTCTACATGCAGTCAGCTGAATGGCTTTCCAGGCTCCTCTGACTGTGACTTGATCCCAGCTGATCATAACAAGAGCTTAGATACCCAACTTTCATTGAATATGTGCCTTGTAGATAACTACATGTGTCTAAATGTAAGTGTCAAGGTCTGTGGCTGGGTCTCAGTGTTTCTCACTGTCATGAAATAAAGTCAGCTTGAAAAAGATATTAAGCACAAAATTTCCAAACTCAAATACATCTGAAACCTTTTCATCTTACATTTTTAAACTTTATTATGAGGGCTTTGTTCCTGCGACTGCTTATGCTGAAACAACTTAGGAAGAAAGAAGGAAAGAAAGAGAGGGACAAAGGGAGGGAAGAAAGAGGTGGAGTGGGATGGAGAGAGAGAATGCCAACAAAACATTTCCAACTATTGTGATGATTATGCACTATCTACAATGATAATACTATTTTGGTGAAGTTGCCATGTGTTCTTTAATAAATACTTTGTTCATTTGAGTTAGACAGCCAACTGTCTTTCAGAAGGCAATAATTCACAGTTGTTACTGGCTACAATTGAATTAAATCAGTTCTATAGAGATAATGGTACATCTCCCATTATCGTTACCCTTAGTTCTGGCATGCCAGTCCACTAAATAACACATAACTTCTAAAGTTGTATCATCCTCACAATTACACATTGGTATAATAAATAGATACACATCAGGTAGAGCGATCAAGAAAGGTAAATGAAAATATTTTTCATCAAAGAAAATGGATTTAAGTTTGGTTATTGGCCTCATTTTAGCTCTCTGATGTAGCTGGAATTTTTTCCTTTTTCTTGTGCAATACCATGGTATTTCTGATATCATGTTGTCCAACAGAACAGGTTTTTGTCTAGTGACTGAGTGCTATCACAGGGCTTTTACATTAATTCTTTAAAATCAAGTCATGATACAGAAAATAGTACTAATTTTAAATATTGCTTAATTGGGACTTCAGCAGTGTAACACATGTCATTTCTTGAACACATTGGAAGTAAGGTTGCGGTATATCTGCAAGCCTCAAAAATTCCCACGTGAAAAGCAAAGATTAATTGTACAGTATTTACACCTTTTCATTGATAACTAACACCATAAAACTGTACAAATTGCAATTTGTTTCTTTTTCCCACAATCCCCTTGGCTTTTAAGGGATGTTCCTCAATTAGTTGAACTGTGTTTCCTCTTGCTTGCTAAGCACTTTTGGCCAAACAAGGAATGGCAGAGGTCCACAATTAGATCAAAAGATCAATCCTAATGTACCATTTTCTCCTCACCCTCCTGCTTTAATAAAGTGGCTGCAGTTCTCCAGGGGACAACTCAAAATCCGAGTACTGATATTTCTAAATTAGCTGACTCTGTGACCTTGCTAGTAATTGCGTTAGTTTATCAATGTTCAACACAATTTATTACTCTCCAATATGTACCAAAGCGTTTATCTCTCAACACTAACAATATTAAAAATCTAAACTATCTGTTGAGAAACAAAGGACTATTGAATAAGAAAAATGCATAATAAAGTGGAAAACACTACACTGATGGGTAACAGGATTAATCTAGTAACTAGTCGTAAGTGAAATAAGGAAAGTGTTTATGCTGTATTAAATTTAGGGACCTTTTTAAATCTCCAAAGAGCACATAATTTAAATAAAACTTTCCTTTTAATTTTTTTTTTCTTTCTTTTAAAAACAGGAATGAGCTACAGCTTTTATATATCATTGAACATATTACCTAGGCTCCAATGAGAAAAATGAAGACTGATAAAACCTTATCTAAGCATTTAAAAGTCATTTGGACACATTGATCAAAACTCACTCTGAAATTAAACGTATTAAATTTAGATGGAGGAAAAAAGGCATTAAGTTGATGGAACCCAATTTTTGTATGAAGCAAACAAATGGCATCATTTCACCAACCTTCTCATCTTGATCACATTGCTATGCATTATTTAAAATATGAACTTGATTTGGGTAGTTAATAAGCTATCTGTAAACTTGGCGTAAATTTGATTGTGGGCAGTGCTCTTCTAGTTCCTACAGAAGGATTATTGATTTTTTTTTACTTCCGTGAGACGTGAGTTTGTGGCACGATGCCACCAACCATGAATCAGTGTAACTATCTCTGCTCATGGTGAGATAAGAATGATAAGAAGCAGAAATGCACGGAGTATATGTGATCTTTTAAATGATCCTGTTTGCTTAGAGCTGTTAGCAGCTCAGCAATTCTGTTTGCCAGCAGCAGGCATACACGATTCTCTTGTTGTGGGCACTGAATCTCCTCTCCTTTGGGGGTTTCAACTGAACCCCCAAACCAAATTGAAGAAAACATAAAATTTGCCCTATTCCACAGCAGAACCAATGGAAACAGCCAACATGGTATTCTAATTTCTGCCATAGAGAAACCAAGATTAAGCCTTCTGAATACTTGCAAGCTTCTTTATACCTCTTGCACTCATTTTCATTTACTTTGATAAGACCAGAACTTTTTCCTTTTAAGTTCATTAGGGCTATGCCTCCATTAGGTGTGGAATAATAAGAGTAGACCCACAGGGAAAACTGTTGCAAGTGACTACCTGCAATGACATCCATGCAGGTGACTTTGGACTAACTCTGTTCTCATCCTGAGGATTTCCCACCTCCACTGTCAAAGGGAGTTAGGAGATTCCTCAAGAACAGCTTGAGGTTCAGTTCCCTGAGACCACACCATGGTGCAAACCAAGACAGAAGGTAAGGATGACCAGGGAGTTCACTTCAACAATACATTTCTGACGTGACCTAAACCAGTAACACAACCAATGAAACCTCATAATAGGCGAGTTTTGCTAAATAGTACCATGAAATCTTTCACACCTCCTTTGAATTAAAGTGCTGTTAACCACATATCGCATAATCTTTCTAAAGAAGTAAGGTGGTGGGTTTTTTACAATTTCCCTAATATTTTCACAGGAAACCCAATGTCTGAATGATATTTTCAAAGTGATATTTTATCTATTTATTTTTTTTCTATATTGAAGACCAGGTTCTTAGAACCATATTAATGGTTCTCCAGATCCATGATTGTGTAATTTCCATTTTCTGCAAGAAATGGCAAGAAAAGAATGTTACGAGGAGCAGTGGTGGACATACAACGCAGTTTTGTGTTTCACTGTTAACTCAAATAGATCTGAATCCACTTCTAAACCGTTCAGAATTTTTTTCTTTTAGTTGTAGTGGCATAGAACTAATGAGTAAGGTGAAATTAACATCAGCCAACTTTAGGTTTCTAAGATAAGCAGAATGAGCTGAACCCCAGAGGTGCTCATTTCTCGTCACAGACTTTAACAGGATCCTATACGATTGGCTTGGATGTCAATGAATAGATTTTAAATAGTGAGATGAATCCTATGCTCAAGGGAAGTGGAAGAACCTTCATGACAGGCATAGATATTCCTACCTCCAGTGTGTTGTCTCAGAGATCTTTGTGCACATCAGTTTAAATACATGTTCTTGTTTCCTCATACTATTTTAAAATGCAATTTATTTTGAAGAGTACTGATTTTTTAAAGATGTAGTACTTTTATATAAATCCAATTTGCACAGTTCCAAGGTGCTTCAATACACTGTTTTACATGTGTGCTGGGGAAAATCCTTGGTTTTAGTCAGAATTCTTATTTTTACTCAGCATGTATCTTAATTCTGTGACTGAAAATGCAGTCTTGTTCTAGAACTCCAGCAGTTCAATGCAGCACACAGCCTTCTTCATGCATCATCTTTTTCTGCTGCATCGTGTTACTCTGGTGTTGTGGCTTAAGTGCAGGGTTTTTTTCCATTCTGTTTGGAGTCTGTTGGTCACATTAGGTTACTATGACTGGATATAATAGGACATGACATATTTGAGACAGATGACACATTTGAGACACACTGAATGTAAATGTGTTGTGGGGAGGTTTGGTTTTTTCTTTTTTTTTTTTTTTTAGCTAAAAGCCTCATGCTCTGTTATTTCAGTCTATTATTTACTTGCCTTGCCACACTCACTGATACGGCACCAGAACTCCAATGAGCTAACTCCTGCAGAAAAGAGAACTAAAGTATATATCCTGCATATACCTCTAGTAAAGAATAATGTGCAGGGTTCATTACACCAAACTTTAGGCAACTAGATGAAGTGCCTGAGTTTCCAATCACTCCAATGTACATAAAAAATTCCTGTCTATGAGAGATGAATCGCCATCTCTGGAGAGCACCTGGTCTACTTCCTTATAATAGTGACAGGAACAAATAACCTGGCTTTGTGAAAGCACTAGAAGAAACTCTCTATTTAAGCTTGAAAAAGCCAATTCCTTTGTTCCTAAAATGAGCGGCTGATAAAATGACAGCTGAGGTGGTCTTTGAAAAGCAAAGGCAGATCAGGGTACTTAGTGGGTTGCACAGTGTTTGTGTCCTGCTATGTCCTGTAAGAGCTGTAAGGTTTTGAGGGTCACACAATCTCTTCATGCATTTGGTTAGCTTTGATGGTGAGGGAATCACTAGCAAGCATAGAAGGACCAGGGTAGTTTTTGTCTGTCCTAAACTGTTTGGGGAAGTTGTGAAACCTCCATCACTGAAATTTTTAAGAGCAAGTTAGACCAATGGCTGTCAGGGATGGATTAGGTGCAATCCATCCAGTCCTGCTTTCAGTCATGGCAGTGGGCCTATAAAAGCATTGACTCCCCATGTTGGAATTAATTCTAACTGATGCTATGTAGGAGCCTGTCTCTTAATAATAGAAAATAACTGCAGTCTGGGTAATCTAAAGCTTGAATTTGGGAGTTAACATCATATTTGTGAAAGCGATTGGGAAAAAAGTAAACTATGTAGATACATGAAAGCAATTTTGTCATTCTACTTATGCAGAAAGTGAAGTGCAGGTAGATTTATATTGTTGTACCGTTCCCCAAAGGTCAGATAACACAGGCTGATTTGTATTACACTGCTGACAGCCCCCTGCCTCTGGAACTAAGCTGAATATCCACACCACACAGTGTTTTTCCCTGGATTTTCTTCAGACTTGTGTGGTGTCTACAGGATCCTCACTTACATAAATATATGGTTTCTGTGGGGTGATGGGTTTGATGTTCGGTTTGGGGTTTTTTTGGGGTTTTTTGGAGGGTGTGGGGGGTGGGACAGTGTTCAGTTAAAGGTTTTAGAAAGTGTGGAACTGCATACCCCGGGATCATGCTGGTGTGTGAGACCATGTGGGGTGTTTAAGACTACAAAATTTGCTGGGGTAGTGCTAGAGGACTGTGTGGGGAGAAAGGAGCCAAGACTGGTGCATACTAATTCTTGGGAGCTTTCCTTGGGGTCAGCTATCCACCAGATCACCTACAGATTTTCTCTTGGAGAGAGCTAGTTGGAGAGGTCCATGACAGGGACAGAGAACAAGTTAACAGTTGAGTAGTGTGACCGGAGACCTGCTGCCTGAGATGATTTCACGGTCCTCTGTTATTCACAGTAGATGCATACCCAAGGAGTATCTCAAGGCTGCACATAATAGTGCCAGCTTCTGACAGTCCACGCTCCTGATGCCTTATCTTCCTGCTGGGAGTTCTTTGATCAGCAAAGGAAATAATTTCCACATCCATTAGAAACAAAACCAAAAAGTCAACCGCACAATGCTTCTAGAAAAGTGTACCCTTTGTTGATTTGGTACTTATGAATATTACTAAATATCAAAGCTAAAATCTGGAAGCAAAACCTAAGGTTATGCCTGAAGGTTAACAGTAGCCTATGGCTACTCCTCCATTCCTTCTCTCCTCCACTCTGCAGTCCATCTAGAGCAACAAGTCTCTGAAGACAATACAGACATGGAACTCAGACATCCTTGGCTCCCACCTTCACCTTCTTCCCTTCACTGTGTACAACTGGAAAATGTCTGGTTATCCTTAACAGACATCAGTTATGTTTATTGTGTCCCTAGTCAGCATTTTAGTCATTGATCAATAGATTTTGGGCTTTTATATATTGCGAATTTCTCCTTAATCACAAATGCTACTTCTATGTTTCCTTTAGTTCTTCTCTGCAAGAATCACAGTTTCTCTCATTATCTTCCAGTCATGTCATATCTATTGGCTGTGGCTCATTGAGACCTAAATGTATTTCAGATATCACAGGTGGAACTGCTGACAGCATTTAGTGGAGTATGACTCTGCTCCCATGGAAGTCATTAACAGTCTCACAGTTGACTTCACTTGAAAAAGAGCTTGAGCCAAAGCTTGGTGCTTTTGAAAACCATACCATACATATTAAATTCCTCCATTCTTTCTTCATGA
This sequence comes from Eurypyga helias, assembly GCF_000690775.1. NCBI lineage: Eukaryota > Metazoa > Chordata > Aves > Eurypygiformes > Eurypygidae > Eurypyga > Eurypyga helias. The sequence continues at coordinate 142,847 of NW_010253398.1, forward strand.
ACTTGATTTTCATGACAGTTTTCCTTCTTCCTCTGGGGTGACACTATGAACTATCTCCATGAAACTTTATAACAAAACAATTTAAAAAAATAATGATGTCTGTGTCCTTTTATTGCCACTTCAATCTATAAATTATTTCTGCTATCTCTTGAAGGCTGTGATGTCTCATAATATTATGTCTTGTTATTGGTTTATTTGGTTACTTCTCTGAGTGTATAAAGATACATATTAATATAATAAACTTCATACTTTGGAGTGTTTACTACTGAGCTATTTTAAAATCAAACCAACATACAGTCATAATGAGTTGAATATGTAAGAAAAATTGTGGATACACTAAAATACTGGTCTTGCAGAATTCATTCACATGGCTTGTAGCACCACACTAAAAGGAAGAAGACGTGCAGCATTCGTTTTTCTTCTGATGTAAATAAGAGCACAATAATGCCACATTAGTGGCATTAGTGACTAATACAGTCTGAAAGCAGTGTTACTTTGTGTGTTAGTTGATAAACAGCTAAACATAGTTCAGGTATATTTATCATTCTTCCATTCCACAGAAAATGTTATGTCACGGACTTTAAATTTCTCTTAAGAGTCTCCTAAGAGCAAGTAAGAACAGTGTGAATACAGCCCAAGCCAAACAGTCTGGGAATTCATACAGGCTCTGTGCTGCTGTCTATTGGTCAGATCACATAAAGAGATGGAAATAGCTGAGCTCATGCTCATGGACAGACACAAGCTTCCCTCTTCTTCCCCCACCAGTAGTTCATGACCCATGGTTAAGCTGTTACATTTCAGATAAGGCTTTTGATATGGAGGTTACAGCTGTTGCTATTTAACTGAAAAGCAATTGGATTAATTACTTAATATCCTTGGTATTTAATACATTACTTAACATGTGAGAGAGTAGCTCACCACAGCTGAACCCTTCTGAAGTCTGGGTGCTGAAGTCAAGGCAGGAGAAGGACCAAAGAAAGGTATGTGATGGGTTAAGAGGTGGTGCATCCAGATTCAGTATGCCCACAGGACTCAACCTTCTGCACTGTGCTGACATCTGGTATCTAGCACCTTAATGGCACAAGACACAAATCTTTCCGTGAATTAGAAGAGAAAAGCTGGAAGATACAATGTCAATCTTCCCTTCTATTCAGCTCAAAGTCACCATGACAGATGTAAGGGTTCAGTTTGAGCAGAGAGACAACATTGCTTGTCCCAGGTGGCAACAGAGACTCAGATCTAATGGATGGAAATCACTGAGGTATTTGGACAGGTCCAGACTAGAAAGCAAAGGGTATAGGTTATGTCAGAGATTCTCTTAAACAGAATTAAGGAACATTCCCTCTCCCTGAAAGGGAGATGAACTTACCTGAGAGGGTTCATGGACTCTAGGGCTTCGCTATATCCCAAGAGTAGACCCTGAGATACACACACATGAATGTAAAAGTAAGATAAAAAGGCTCGAGGTGCCAATGATGCTGGCTGAAGATGCATTTGTATAGTTATGTATGCCTTGTTGTTTACTTCAACCATTATTTTCTGGATACTGCTTTTAAATGCAGCCTTCATGTGGGAGATTCACATTTTTATTTACATAAATTTCACTGCTGGTTGTACTTCCTAGTCCAGTGAATTTATACATATATATAAAATATGAGGTAGGAAAATCTGAAGAGGTGAAATTGAGAGAAAAGATGCCATACCAGTGCATAAGGTGCTCCCTTTGAGAGGACAAGGAATGTGAATTAAAATTACTGTTTCTGATCAGAAGAAGAATATGGAATTGACTCTCCTTGAACTACAGAATAGGATAGTATCATTTTGCCTTGGTTTTCTTCAAAAAAAATTACTGATTTGGTGCTTCAGCCAAATTGAGAGCTCAGGGTTATAAATAAAGAATAGAAATAGATCTCTCTTTTCACCTTAGAATTAAACATGAATTTTTCAGGACTGATGCATCCTTCTCTTCAGTATTTCTTCTTCAGTATTTTAGTCATCTCCCTTTTTCATGCGTAGTCGTCTTCATATTTCCCTTTAAACTCTTTGTATTTGGAGCAGAGTGGAAAATATCGAGGTGTAAATGCCAAAATATGTCAATATGTCAGAGTTAGCCCCTACATTATCGTAATTATTTTTCAGTTGTACAGTGAGATTCAAGAAAACTTTTTGTAACCAAAATGCTGTCTAGGCAAATCTCAGCAATTCCAGGAATAATCTCCATTCAGAAGAATAAAGACTCATCTGTCACTGTGATCATCAAAATTTTCATAAGTGGTCAGTAAAGAAGAGATTTCAAATGGAGTTATAACTTTTTTCCCTAAATGTCCTGTCTGAGACACTATGCAACAGGTTGCAGAAAGGCTGGAAACTCCTGTTTACTTCTATGAAAACAGGAGCTGTGTTTTGGGACTATACAACACTAAAATGCCAAGCTCTCAGCACAAAAGAAATAAGCCAGTACTTGGGTATCTCTGACAGGTCCCTTGAAAACAGGAGAAATTTTAACTGAAAGTTTTGTTTCATCAGTTTTCTGTCTCTGAAATGGGAGTGTGACTGGGACCTTCTTCTTACGAGGGCATTGTGAGATGGCATTCGTTACCATTTGGTCACCACAGTGACGCAAAAGCTGATGGCAGTGATAGTTCTGTCTTTAGAAAAGTGTTTAAAACAGTAAGAGCAAGTTTTTAAACTCAGTTTCACCCAGTTAGTGATGTCAACAAAGTTCAATATCCTTAACATACACCCAGTTTCTGCACTGCGCTATTGAAGGGTGTTCCAAGCAGTTGTACACCACTCAAGAAGAGGTGGAAATTTGGCACCATCGAGTTAGCTCAGAGAAGCCTTGTAGACTGTAATTACTTTATGTTTGCTTTTGTGTTTTGACACCACCAGGTGAGAGGTGTTGCTGGTGTGGACGGTGTAGTTGTCATTAAATATAACCGAGCTGAATGTTTGATGAAGTGTGGGGTGGTAGCTGAAGAAAAGATAAAGCAAACTCAGCATGGAGAGTCAGACCTTTAAAAACAATCCTGATGTAAATGAAGAAAGGCTTTGTTAGTACATCAGCAGATTGCAGAACTGTTCAATCCCCAAACAGTTTGCAATGAAAGCATTTCATGCTATGCTACTGTAGCAGGATAATTTTCATCCTATGGTTTTATTGCTAAAGCGGTGATATTACGTGCATATATACATACGCATACAGGCAAACCTTGTGTAATGAGATTAATGGAAACAACAATAAATATGTATTCCACACCATGCAGTTTGCAAAAAATGAGAATGGTATCTAGAAATGCATTAGGTCTACAAAAACAGATTAATTTTTGGAGCATTTATTGTTATTATTATTGTTATTATTTTTATTTCTAAGCTTTACTAGACTTCATTCGTTCAGCTAAAAACATGCATATCAGCTTTGCAGTTTGATTGCCTTATGGGCATAAAGCTTTGCATATTTACTGCCCATGAATCATACAAGTATGTGAGATCCAGTGAAGATTCAATTTTTCCTGCTAGATGCACCTCTAGCCGTTTAATTAAAATATGTATTATTAATAAAACTAGATTTAAGTCATATTTTTTACAGATATGACTGAAACATTAAGGGCAAATTGTTTCATACTTTCATAGTAATTTGCTTTTAACATTTTGTGCCTTAATCAAGGTATTCCCAGGATAAGGTTTGTAGTGCTTGTGACTTCACGATGTTTAAGTTACTAAAAACAGATTTAAGTGTATTCCAATACAAAGTCACATTTACTTATGAAATTAGCTCCAAATTTTCGGTGCAGATGGAACCCTACATAACAGCAAAATGCAATAAAACACTCCTTTTTAGAAAACTGTTCTTAGAGCACAGATTTCTATCTACTTTATCCATCTTTACTAAATATGTCTCAGGCTACTGTTTTATTCCAATCATTGTGAAGACTTTAGATGTCACAGTTGCCCTATTCACCTGACTTACCTTCCATTTAGTGGAAAATTTCCTGGCTCTCCTGTAATGTATTGTATGTAGTGATACTGATAGCGGTGGTGTAACTAATTTATGCATACCTGCTGGTAAGGGATTAATAATACTCTCTTCCTCATCTTACCCTGCCTACCATTTAATTCTGCATACGTGTGCCTGTTTGTGTCTAATGGAGCTTTTGGCTGCAACAAGCTTATTAATTACTTTTAAGGAAGATTTTAATATTTAATTTTAACTCCTGAATTAAATTATAAGCGTAATGGAAGTATGAACAGTGGGAATTTAAGAGGATATCTTCCCTCAGAAGGGTGTAAAATGTAATTAAAGCATATCACTCAATTGTGATAAAAAATTTCAGATATGAAAGTCTTAAGTATATTTGCCAGTGAAAGAGGAAGCAGTGATTAAGCGAATAAGGGAAATAATTTATATATTTTACATTCAATTAACTCTTTTTTTTTTTTTGTCTGTAAAGGATTGAAATTAGTAAGTTTCCTTGATATTACAGGTGAGCATAGCATTTTGACAGTTGAAGAAAAACACAGGGAAATTTGTGAGAGTTTTCCAGAGAGGAAAGCACAGCTCTGTCATGAGACCAACCTCCAGAGAACTCCTGAAAACTATAGGGAAGAAGATTCCAATTTTATCGCAGTTTAGAGCCAATTTTTAATATTACCTAGAAAACAAAAGTAAATGTTTTTGGCAAAAACACAACGAATTTTTAAAGGATAATTTAACAACATGGGATTAAAAAAAAAGACATGTATTAGTACAAGGAATAAAACTGGTGTAAAAAGTCTTGAATTGTTCCTTTTTATTAAAAGCAGGAAGTTTGTTGAAATATCCTTAGTACAAACCAGAACAAGATGACGTATATATTTTCTTTTTCTTTGCCTACTAGGTTTTTGAACTTTCAAGGTTCTCATATTCTCATTTTTCTATGTAAAGTTTAATTAGGAGAACATTTATGTTAGAAAAGGAAAATCAGAATTCCCATCTAATGGCTTCCTAAACTGGGGCTTTAAGAAAAGCTGTCATGGGGATTACAATAACATTTTAAGAACAGCAGTGTTGGCCTGACTGCCAGATCTCTGGTCAAACACCAGAGAACACTTATTTCCATAATCGAAAAGAAAGTATGGACTCTACATATGAATAAAATATTATAGAATTACTGGTACCACAGAGACAGAATATATTCAGGGGTACCAATTTGATTTGTTACTGGCAAATTGTTCTTTGCTGTGGGGAGTCACAGTAAAAAAGCAAAACATGGTCCTAAAAATTTAAAACTGTTGTTCAAACTAATCAGAATCAGAAGTGATATTATAATGGCACATATCTGCCACATGACTGTATAACCATGCACGTTGTTATCTTAACATTATCAAACTAAATGTAACATATTTTGTCAAAAAAATACTAGCTGACATGTTTCAGCAACTAAAGAATTGTTCATAATATAGAGAGAATCTGTTACATTTACGTAATAAACTACATAAATACCATAACCTTTACATAAATATCATAAATAATATTCTGAAATATATATTCTAAAATACATATTCTAAATTCAGAAGACATTTAGTTTGTTATATTTGTACCTGTCTTTCTTGTGTTTCTATGTTTGAATGATTAAGTTGCTCTCTCATGAGTATTAAAGGATGGTGAAAATTAAACTTGCATGCCTAACACCATTTGGGAAATTTTAAAATAAATCTTTTATAAACATTTATTTCAGAAATTTGTTCTCATATAATTTTGCAAAATAAAATTGTTTAATTTTTACTTCTTATTGCAAAAAAAAGTCATTAAAATGGACTGATTTGTTCAGAGTACAGAAATTATATATTCCTCATTCAACAATCACTCCTAAAAAATACACATTACTGTTTTAGTAGTAGTACATAAATTCAGAATGGGATCAATTCACAAATATTTGTTATATGCTTGGGGACAAGGATTAAACAAACAAACAAACAAAGTTAAATTCCTTATATACATTGTTTTGTTATTAATTAGTCATCCAAGCCTAATTTGTACCTAATTTGTTATTGTTTGAATTAGTGCAGGAACTTCAGACCTTTGGCACAAAGCAATCAAAAGGTGGTTTTCCTACCAAATGCAGCCTTAAAAATGCAAAGGTGTAAGAGTGAAACCAGTGACACTGCTCCAATTCTGTTGTTTGGCACAAGTATGATATGTGAAAGCTCAGAACCTACTTATCTGTATCATTCAGCAATTTGTTGTCTGGAACCTTAGACAGAACAAATGAACTTTTAAAATGTCCAGCATTCTGATTAAAGCTATGCACACAATATATTTCACCTTTAATATGGCTGTCAGATTAGCAAATGTGTTTAATTCTTTCTGGTTTCCCCAGTAATATTACCCCAGTACTACTGTAAAGAAAAATCATGTTAGATTTTTAATTTATATTGCTACACTGTTTAACATAACTACATGGGTGTTATTAAGAGCTACCACAGCAAAGAATAACTGAACATACTAAAATGACACCGATATATGTGGTGATTAATGATTACTCCTTCACCAAATGTTATTTATATTTTGGTATCTGCTAATAGCTGTAGTAGAAGATGAGCAACAGTTGGACAGGCAGCAGACAGACAGCAAGTACAATTTGGCAGAAGTAGTTGGACGGGCTTCATCTGACCAACTACAAATGTCTCCATCTGCATAGTCCTTCCTAGAGCCACTGGAATGAAAGAAAGAAAATGTCACTTCCAGGGTGAGATTTATTTCATCCTAAAGTAGACATCTAGCTTAGGTCAGATGAGCAATGCACTCAAATGGTATATTCAGACACTTCTTTGTAGACAATTACATGGTAGATACGTAGAGCCAGAGGGAAATGATATCCTTCCTTCTGTTCTGATGGGATTGGCAAGGTCTTTTTTTCATTCAATGTTTTTAAACATCCTCTTTTTCTCTGAAGAAGGGCAAGTCAGTCAGATTCTCTCACCACAGTCATCCACCCCTGGAAAATCAAGAAAGAGCAACTGCAGATAAAATCTTTGCTGGGACTGAGAAAAGTTTACTTTCTTATGAAGGTGGAGCGGATATTTCCTGTGTTTTGTGTTTGTTGCAGTGATCCCTGTAGTTCATTCCTCTTTAAGCAGTACACTGTTCAGAGGACAGGCTCCACCACTAAACTGGCTGGCCAGAGGGACTATGCCATAGGTCACAGGAGTAAAGTGCTATTGGTTATTCCTGTTTAGCAAGTGGAAGGCATTTGCCTGTTGCTAAAGAGGTGTCCGCTGTTTTTCCTAATCACACAATGGTATTGGCAATGAGTGCACAAATCAATACACACACTATTCTTCCTTGTACAGCAAATTTTATTGCACTGCTGGTATTTTTGACCTCTGGGAGTGAACTCAATGCTTTTGGTGGGCCCATGGGGCAAGTGTGTTTGTAAAGTGCTGCACTAATACACTGTGGGAACAACTTTTTTCTCTAATAGAACATACTTTTGGTAAAATCAAAGAGTTTCTGCTCCAAACATCCACACTTAAAAGAAAGCAAGCTGTTCCATCAATAGTGAAACTAATGAGTATTTTTCTTTTGGATTGTTTTCTGTGTACCCCACCCCTTTCTACTATGATAATTTTCTGTCCAGGAGACTCTCACCATAATACCTCCTCTGTTCTTGATACCACAACAGCTCTGGACTAGTCTCAGTTGCTCTCTGTGCCCAGCCCCCTCACTGAAATACCCTGTAAACTTCCTGATAACCCCTGCTGCAGAGCAGAAGATGGCATCCCTCAGCCTTTTGTCTGGACATACATTCATGCTTGTTCACTGACCAAAAAGTATGGTGTATGTGGCTTTGCCTGTTTCTCTGTGAGAGGATTCCTTCATTATTTCTACCTCTTCTTTCCCATTGTGTAAAAAACAACATATTCTTTGCAGGGTTTTACATATTTGGACTTAGAGTCAGATGTCAGCAGCTACTGAAGGACAAATTTAAGATTAATATATAGCAGAATCCTCCTGGGAAAATTGACAGGGCAATGGGACAGAGCTCTGCGGGATATTTGTCTAGTTACTACCGTTTCTTCTTTTCTTACCAATTCTCCCCTGAAGAGTTTGTTTGGCACCTATCTATTCCCAGTCATTGACTCAAGAGGAACAGCTTTCCATGGGCTGGTAGACCATATAATGGTTTAGTCTCAAGACACTGAGTACAGCAGTTTCAGGAACTAGTCACTAGGGCTATACTTCTCTTTATTTAGACTGTAGGGTCATGGAAGCACCATGAAGTCAAGCATGCTCATTAATGGCACTCATCCGAGCAAAGGTAAATACCTATCACAGAGATACATACATATGGGATGGTGACTTAGGCTTCCTGTATGTCTCCTGAATGCCTCCAGCTCTTGGATAGACAGCTTATGGTATCATCTCTGACCTTGAAATCACTCCTGAGAAGCAGAATCACACAAGGAAGGGAGCTAACAAGAACATGCAGTCCAAACCCTCTGCTTAAGAAGGGTCTCCTAGGTTGCCTGGGACCATGTCCAGTCAGGTTGTGAGTATCTCCACAGATGGAGTTACAACATTTTTGGGCAACTTGTGACAGTGTTTGACCATCCTCACAGTAAAAAAGTGTTTTCTTTTGTTCAGAAACATTATCTGCATCACAATTCTAACAAATGAAACAAAGAAAACCATAGGCATTAAAGGTTTCATGAATGAATTTAGATCTATAATAATGGTAACTGATACACATATATATATAAATAGATTATTTCAAACATATTGTGTCAGAAATGTATATGAATAAACAAATGTATAATACCTACTTACTATATATATTACATATATGTTTTATAAATAGTATCTTAGAATGTTACATCCTAATTTAAATCTCAGACAAATGTTTAGCTTAGGTTAAGTCAAACCCAGGCCTTCCTGCATTTCTCTGAATGCAATTGAAATGAATGTAAAATATTTCCCATTGATAAACTGTATTCAACATTACTAAGTATTTAGGACTTAAGGTACCATGGAAAATGAATATTTAATAAGTGAGCTGACACTGTGTCCAAAATATGTATGATGTTGCAAATGGAGGTCACTAGCCACTCTGTTTCAAATCTATGGGAATCATCCTGTACCAATGTACTGTAATGAACCACATGCCCTGACTGTCACACAGTTCCTCATATTTCAAGGCCAGGCTGGATGTGGCTTTGAGCAACCTGATCTAGTGGAAGGTGTCCCTGCCCATGGCAGGGGGGTTGGAACTAGATGATCTTTAAGGTCTCTTCCAAGCCTAACCATTCTATGATTCTATGATATTTAACCAAATTATGTCTCCCATTTTGATCCTGATCCTTTTCTGATCCCTTTATCTGAGCCTGTGTTCAGAGTGTGGGTATTGCTTGACAGAATCAAATCATAGATGCATCAAAGAAAATTCTGTTTATTTATAAGGAAGAAATTCTGCACTATGAGGTTTTGTAATCTCCATCCTTGGAGATACTCAGAACTTGCCTGGAAAAGAGCCATGAGCAACCTGTTGTAACCTTAAAGCTGGTCTTGCTCTGAGAGAGAGAGAGACTGGACCAGATGACCTGTAGTGGTATCTTAAATGTAAATTAGTCTATGAACTTGTCTGGGGAAAGGAAGAAACTTGAGACAACATCTATGCCCATCCTCACTTGTTTTCACCTGCTTCAAATCCTATCCATCCCCCTCCTTTAAAAAGACATCTGTTTCCAGAGGGCTTCATGCAGCAGGAGCTCTGAGAGAGAGAGAGACTGGACCAGATGACCTGTAGTGGTATCTTAAATGTAAATTAGTCTATGAACTTGTCTGGGGAAAGGAAGAAACTTGAGACAACATCTATGCCCATCCTCACTTGTTTTCACCTGCTTCAAATCCTATCCATCCCCCTCCTTTAAAAAGACATCTGTTTCCAGAGGGCTTCATGCAGCAGGAAAGTGGCAGAGATTTTGCCCTCTAGAAGGGCCATAGGAACCCCAACAAATAGGTCAGTAGTTTATGTTACTGCTGGCTTCCAGATTAAGCCTGTGCAAATGCTGTTGACCGTGGTACCCTGGCCCTTCACAAGCCTAATGGATTACAACAAATTTAGCTGTAAATTTTACTGGCTAGTCCCAAATAACTTTGTTATAAGAAACCTTCAACCACCTAAGAAAGATGATATAAAGCAGTGAAGAATACAGAAAAAAGTGGAGATATATACATTTAATTATATATTTGTATCAACTAAAGACCAAAGCTAGATTCCACACAGGTGAGCGGACATCTTTCCAACATCCCAGACTAATGCTGGATCATCTGGGAGAGAAAATGTACTGAGCTGAAGTTTCTACCTTGCAGTAATTGTTCAAAATCAAGAGAAAAAAAGAAAATCTGCTCTCAGTAAAAGAGTGATGACAGCTAAAGCATTTGAACAGAAGACTCTTTGCTAGCAGACCTGATATAAGATTGTAGGCCTGTCCAGTAATCTCTGATTAGCTTTACAACAAAACTAATCTAGTCAAAACAGTTATGGAGAAATAGGTACTCTAAATGCCCTCATGTCTCTGCTGCAGCATGGAGCACAGATTATATCCGCTGTAGAGCATGTGCTGCCATCATACACAGACACAAACTTTTAATACATTTGAGGGCTAGAAAGAAAGAAAACAACAGTAATCTGAGAAATTACTTTTTGGAAGGGGAAATACAAAGAAACAGCAGACATGTTTGTTACTGGTTGATGTTTCAAAGTTTGCTGCTGAAGAGAATGAGAAGGCATTAAGGGAATTCTCCAAGACAAAGAAACATACACTGTCAATGAATCCATGTGTTGTTGAAGAAAAACAGACGTGCAATCATTTAAGTGTGGGAGAACCAGTTCTGTAACTCCAAAAAGAAAGAAAAAACAGTAGTTCCAAGACTTTAGGTTTCCATTCAGGGGCTTGAAGCAACCTGTTAAAGCCACATGCTAATGAACCATGGGTGCAGAGCCAGGTGTACCTCCTTCCTAAGGAGTTCTCTATGTTCTCTGGGTCTTGAGCATCCTTCTGCTACGCTTTCTAGACTGTCTGTCCTTTGTGTGGCCTCAATTTATAGTGTCTCCAGGAGTAAATTGTTCCAAAGACATGCCCAGCCTACTTCTACATTCCAGTAATCTGTCAATGGATACAGGTTTAAATCTATTACGCACTGCAAACATTGCAGCTGCCACACCTTATTGTTACTGCAGTCTTTTCTGGACCAAATAGCTGCAGCCATTGAAGCATTTACTTTTCATGGTATGTGGTCATGTCTGGCATTTGTTGGTTTTTGCTTTCCCCGTTGTAGCTAAGTACTACTCCAAATTGAATTGAATTTACTTTGCACCTCGTCTTTTTTTTTTTTTTTTTAAGAATAACCACAGTAGAAATTCCTGTCCTGTTGGAAGTGTTGATATGACTATAAGGTCATCTGCTCTCCTGAGGTCACTGAGCTCTCCAAAGCAAGACAGTAGGGTTTCAGTTCTGCAAAATCTTGGAAATGTCTCATTCCCTGAGCCTTTTGTATTTGTCACAGGAATGGTTAAAGCCTTCCCTGCTGAATAAGACTTTATATCCAGTTATGTAACTATGGATATACCACTGATCTGCATTCCAGAGCAGGATTCAGACTTTGAAGGAGAATAAACAAAATTTCCTTCCATAGGTGTTCATGGCAGTTGAACATTGAATACATGGACATTCCAACTCTTTGGTCTTCTTTTTTTTTTCCTTCCCATTAGAATGCATAAACACAAATAAACATAAAAGAAAATAAAAGTGTTTTACAAAGAGAAATGCTGAAAACTGAAAGAATACTTTGCTGCAGTGGAAATACATCAGCTTAGTGTCATTTTTAGATTCCTCACAGCAACAGTTGGACAGCTTTTAAAAGAAATAAATAGAAAGTTGTTTTAAAAAGAGGATCTTAACTATAAAATCATCACTTTGTTATCAGAGAATGGCAGATTCCACCAGAAAATGCTCAGCTTTATATTACTTTAATAGTTGGAAGTACTGCAAAGCCTGAATTGGGTCAAACTGCTTTTAACCTGGCTGAAAAAAATCTAAGGACAGTATTGTTCAATTCTATCAATTCTTCATTTCCTATTACCAGAAATCCTGTTTGGGGGCTTCAATATATAAAAGGTAAAAAGATCACAAGGCAACACAGAAGCAGGTAAATATTGACAGATCCAAAGCACATACCAGTGTCCTGTTGAGAGTTAAAACAACTGCCTGTGCTGCTCAGGGACCGAGTCAATCCAATGGATGGGAGCTGTCAGGGTAAAACTTTCACCGTTTTCTCATTTTTGCTGTATAAATGTGTTCCTTCTATTAGATTTCTTTATCCCTTTTAGCCTTTCTAAATGACAATTAAGTCTGCCTACCCTATCAATAGCAGGTAATTTATTTGTTTCTACAGCTGAGCCTGACCTTCATTGATTTTATTGGAGTAATTTGCTGGAAATGATTTTTTAATGTTAGATTTATTACAGAGGCACTTCATTGTCCGATAAATGAAGTAAATTGTATTTTAAAAGTAACAAAATGAAAGAACCGCTGAAATTTGAATGAGTTTTTTACAAGAGTATTAGCTCAAGAGGTCCCTTATGCATCCCTTCTATGGACACCAGTTTGCAAATAAGAGATTTTATTCTGGATTTGTGCGTGTTATCTTCCCAAAAGCATAAGGCTGATCCACACAGAAAGAGACCTGAGCACTGTGAGCAGCAGTGCTTCAGGGTCACTGGCCATCCACAGGCAAGGACTATGCCCTCCCCGCTCATCCCAACTTGTACCGTGTGTGCTCTTGATCAGTTCAATAGGGCTGATACTCTGTATAAAGAAAGATGGCAAAAATGAGCCTTTTAATTTGTTGATGTATTGCTCTGTTTATTGCCTGTCTTCCTCAGTTTTCAAACCTCTTGCTTGCTCTGTTTTAACTGGCTGCAGCTGGGAGTAGGATTTGCGACTTGCTCACTTTTCAGATCTGCATCCTGCAGTGGCTCCATTGCTCTGCATAAAGACACTGCAAAGTGTCTGGGAGAACCGTAAATTACGAATTACCACTTTTACCTTTCAGTGTAGTTGAAAGTCAGATTCTTAGCTGAGTATGACACAGCCATATGTTTCCATTGTATTTAGATTAAAACAAAAAGATTTGCTAAATTGGGTGCACTTGTCATGGTTTAGCTCCAGTCAGCAACCAAGCACCACACAGCCACTCGCTCACCTTCCCCTCCCTCAGCGGGATGGGGGAGGGAAATGGTGGATTAAGGTAAGAACAATTTAATAATTGAAAATAAATGGAATAAAATAATTACAGTAATAATACTAATATGTAATCAGAAATAATACTATTAATAATCATAATGATAATGTTATGTAATTTAAAGGAAAACAACAATGTAAGAAAAAAATAAAATTACAACCACTCACCACCTGCTGACTGATACCCAGCAAGGCCCTAAACAATGAAAGCCACAGAGCCCCTGACCAACTCCCCACAATATATAGACTGAGCACGACATTTTATGGCATGAAATACCCCTTTGGTCAGTTTGGGTCATCTGTCCTGGCTGTGTCTTCTCCCATTTTCTTGTAAAAAAGAAGCTGGGAACACAGGTGCCGTATGAGAAACTGAAAAAGTCCTTGGCTTAATGTAAACTTTGTTTGGCAATAAGTAAAAATATTAGTATGTTGTCAACATTCTTCTCAGCACAAATCCAAAACACAGCCCTAGACTAGCTACTGTGAAGAAAATTAACTCTATTCTAGCACAAGACATCTTTTAGGTGTTGCCACGCCATGCTAGACCATGCAAAGTGCATTTTCAAAAGCTTCCCCCAAGGCATTGTATCACTGGGCTGTCTCAATGAAGGGCTCTGCCTTCAAGACACGACTGAAGCCCGGCAGGATGGACAATGATGGTGACCAATATTGGCATAACCTGCAGTCCTGCATCACCTCCCTCCTGCTGTCGTCATTGCATTGTGGAACAAGCATATGACATTTTCTGTCACCATGTTGTTCATGCCGCTTGAATAAAATTGGCGTACGCATGGTTTTTATCTGCTTTGTCTATTTAAATAGCAATGTCTTCAGCATATGGATTACCTACTACTCTGTAGGTGTGCAGTGCTTAAAACACTGGACTCGCTTAAAAGGTGAAGGGACACCTTTCATTTTTTGTGTGTGCACTACCACAATGTATGAATAATAATAATAATAATAACAATAATAACATCAACAACTTGTAAAATAATATCATAATAATGATGATGATATAGTAAGAACAACTGCAATTATAATGGCTTGATGAACAGGAAGAGTGTCCCTTTGCTAAATTTACCAATTTTTCTTTGTTTGCTTGTCTTTTTGTAAGTTAAGTTTACTTTTTTTCAGGGCAGATGGACTTGTAAAAAAATATATTTAGAAACCTAAATAAAAATATGACGACTGTCAAAGTCACCAGTCATGTTGTTCCCAAATCTCACTGTTCAGATGACATTTAGTCAGGCAGGGTCCTGCATGCTCTAACCACTAATTTTTCTACAGTGTCTAAAGATGCCACTAACAGTCTAAATGGCTTTTTGGACGGGTGTCTCGCAGACCCTTAAGTGACACTTCAGCAGAGGGATTCCTCTTTGTACCCTGCTACCCCTTCTTTGTTCACCCGCCTCACAAGCCGGTATGATTTCCCTCAAACAGGAAACCGATGCCCAAATGTTTTACAGAAGGAAATTGAATCTGAGTGGGTTGCACCTGAGGGAAATGCCAGTGCTAGTGAGAGCCAGTGTTTCTCTGTGCTCCTACAAAGGACCGTATGAAAAATTAAATCTCGTGTTTCATTTGAGAATAAGGGATTCAGATCTCTGCTGTTGTCTATCTGAACAAGGACTGTGAAACAACATCCCAGCTGAATGCATTATCCATCGGAGTCACAAATGTGTTCCTAATCTAGGAAAGGAAGAAGGGTGGGTTTTTAGGTGTCTTGGTGCTCTGGACATGCATGCCTCTGGTCTGTCAGTTTAAGTGACTGATCCACATGCTGCTTTGCACTTCTACCCAGGTCAGATCAGACATCTTTAAGCTTACTTTTCTGAGGATCCTTGATGTGAGTACCTAATTGCTCACGTGTTTCCTGCCCGGCTGCCTGATCCGTAAAACTTAGTTCTGACAGCCAGGTCCTGCCGGTCTATTATTCATGTATCTGGAAGAAATGTGTGCTCAATAAGTTTGAAAATAAGGTGAGTATAATGTTGAATCTGTCTTTAACCTAACTTTTGGCATCTAGATATGAATATTTTTAGGTTTTGTGGGTATTCATAGGAAATTTACACCAAAAAACAAATGAGGAGTAGCTGTGCAATAGGCAGTCCCTTTTGTTATTTAAACAGCATTTGAAGCAACTTCCACAAATGTACATCCACATTCCATTTTATCTGATGCTGTGCATTTTTTGAAGATCACACCAACATGTGAAGCAAAACTTAAAAATATAAAACCATGAAAAGATTTGAATACAAAACCTAGAGTGCTTTCCTTGAAAATTTCCTTGCTTGTTTCCTGTCCCTGTTTCTTCCCACCGTTATTGATGTAAGGAATCCATCAACATATTTTTATGGATGATTAAGAAAGGCTGACCTTTCCTTTGCAGGTACAAATAGGTAGTTCTTCAGAGGCTGTAAATGAATGACAAGATAATTCTATCCATTTAATATTGAAGTGATGTTGATAGTATCATTCTTCTCATGTTTGAAACGGGAAAGTATAGAGACCTTTCTCCCTCACTCTGTTCTGCTTTATGTGATGGATTTTCTCTCTGACTAATCGCTGTCACATTAACCTGCACTATTTCATCCTTCAGAGCTGTCAAGATAATGACGATAATCGAAGTGGCTCATTGTAGGTAAAGGAAATTATATGAGCAAAGTAATATCATAAAACAGTGTTTAAATATTTTAATTTCATTTGTCAGGGCTGCCCCAACACTTCATTACACATATAACCATCTCTCATCAGTGGAATTAGTGCATTATTCATTACTGTTAATTATTTTCACATAATGGCTGCCCTGATATATTTAACCTCCACATTATATCTCAGATAATGGGCCTGTAAAATTGAATTGTGTGAAGAGCGGAGTTCTAAAGCTCATTTGCAGAACATCAAAGAACAAAGAAGAGGAAAAGAATTCTAAATGGGACATTTCACCCAGCTGGGGCCAAACATTTGTTTCTGTCTGATTTGCATACAGAAAATAGGTGGTTCAGAAGTGGTTTAACATTGTACATGCCGTCTGCTCCTATTACCCAGCCAATTAGAATTTGTTAATGTCCCGAGTGTTTAAGACAACTTACCAGCCAATCTATTGTCTGAATGGCAGGGAGCTGGAAAGTTAACACCATAAGAAAATAGACCTTTCTGAAGGACAGACCACAGAATCATATGGCATATTATGGTGTCACCTACAGTTAATACCTCTTTTGATGAACACGCATATTGTAGAAATAAATTAGCAGAAACTGCTGCTCAGGCCTGAGAAGATCCAAGTCTGTGAAATTCCAATAGTACTCTATTAATTAGTTTTCCCTGAGACAAATTTTCTGACGCTGTCTGTCATGTAGGATGTGGAAACGGGTGAGGAGAACACACCGTACTGAACAAGACAAGTGTACCTCCACGGAGTGCAGCCAGCTGTGTCAGTGGCCCCAATGGACTCAATCCCACATGGCACGTAAGCAATGCATATTATCACCTGGCTATCCCCAGTGGTGCTTTGCCATACTGGGTTCGATGTGTCTGCATTGCCATTTCAGAGGTCAGGGAATGTGAGACTCCTTTTCTCTGCATTGCCAGGTGTTTTGAATATATACCCCAATAAAACAAAGTCAGTACAGGTATGGGATTTTGGCATAATTTAGCTTTTGAAGAACCAGCTGAATTACTAGAAACAGTTTCTACTCTAAGCAGCAGTTCAAAGTCCACTGCATGTCCACTCTAATGGCATGGATTTAACTGAATAGCTATATTTTTTTCCCATTTAGAGGCTTATCCATTATTCACAGATTTCAATGGACCCGTAAAGGCATTGAAATCAAACACTTTATGGAAAGAACATTTATCAACAGTTCAACATATTATAAGGGCTAAGATCAGTTCAAAAAGCAGACTTCAAATGAATTATAAGAATTTTCTTCACACTTCAGAGTCAGCGTGTTTGTGAAGTTCTCTGTAAGTTCACACATATGAAGCTTTTTTTGCTTTTGTGAAGATTTCAAGAGAATAGCTCTTCTGAAACTCACTTGCAAGATATATCTTTCTTCTGTTGCATGCCTATAGTAAATTTTCTAGTAAAAAAAACCAATAAACACTTCAGACCTATTTCTCAGCTGTTAGAGAATAACATGGCTGATGTGGGACTATGATCTCAGAGGTGACTCAGCCAATCAGAAGTCAGAAAATGTTTAATGACTAACAACACAATTCACTCGAGGTCATTAACATACTTCAGTCTTATTGGCTAAAAAGTCATATTTCATAGGAATGATAAATGTCTTTTTGCAAAGTGGTAGTAGGTTTTGGGCCATATCATTGAATATTTATACAACATATACGTAAATCTTCCTCCACTTGGCATCATCTGGGATTCATTTGGAAGAGACCCATTTATTCCACTTCGTAATGTTTTAAGTTCATTGCAGGCTTCAATCTCAGCCTCCAAACTCTAGATATAGAGTAGTTAGAAAGAAAAACTACGTTTGCATGGACCTGGCTTAGAAATAGGAGTCTTCTCTCATTAACATGTCCGTTCTCAGGGCATATTTTTTTACGGATTCATATAGTCAAGACATGACAGAGAGTCATTCTCACAGACATTCAGTTGGGTACTCACAAAGAACAATAGACCAATAGGAGTGGTGTGTCTTTCTACTCCTGCCCAATCAGAATTATTTTTTTATGGATTCATATAGTCATTTATGCATTGTAGAAGCTGTGTGGACCAAACCTGCTGATGGTCTCTTTAGGCCAAACCATTTTTATTTCATAGAATATTTTCAGGGTAACATGGAATATGGATAAAAAGAGAGACTAGAGAGACCACTAAATGACTGAAGTAATTTCACCATATCTAAACACATCAGATAGGCTTTGGTCAAAGACATGACAGAGAGTCATTCTCACAGACATTCAGTTGGGTACTCACAAATAGCAATAGACCAATAGGAGTGGTGTGTCTTTCTACTCCTGCCCAATCAGAATTTTTTCTCTCCTGAGGCAGCCAGTACTAGGGGGTTAAAGTTGTCTTGCCTCTGAATTTCACTCCAGGAAAAATCTAAAAATCAAAGGCCCTCACCCAGAGGAACTTCTCTCCATGTCCCCTGAATGTTGTAGCAATGAGACAAATATATGAGTCTTGATAGAAATGCAACTTCGTGATAGCAGCACTTTACATACTTTGCTATTTATCCTTGACTGGGGGGAAAAAAAAGAAAAACAACCAAGGACTGTAGAATTAAAATGTCTTTGTGTCCTGGACACCCATCATGTACCAAGTATGCTTCTCAATGGGGTAGTGGAGAGCCAAGTAAGAGACAAAGTTTTTCCTTTATAACAAAATTAATGTAAATTAATGGTTAAAAAATTATGGTATCAAGAAACCTCTTAAGGCTTGCTGATATGCTGTGAAAGATCATTCTCAAGAAGGGCCAGATGTGTTGGTTGTTGAGGTGTGTTGCATAAAGACCAGTGGTCTCAAAAATTTTTAGAAGTGAGATAATCTTTTCCTCTGGAGGTAGAGGTATTAGGAAATTTTTCATTGTTGAAAGCAGTACACAAGTAGGAAACATCACAATTGCTGACAGAAGTTAATCTTAGAGTGTTATTTTTCCTGTAATACAAACTGATGTATATGCAGACACATACATACACACAAGAAAAGAATCAGTTTCTTTTGTTAAACTGTGTTGAAATGTAGGTACTAATTGAGGAGAAAGCAATGTGACTGGGATGTAAAGGATACAGAATTTCCACTATTGCCTAGGCAATATTTCCTTACAGTTAATGTTGGTAAAGGACAACTACGTTTTGAAGTCTGTGAATCCAGAGTCAAAGATTACAAGGCCATATTAGATACTAAGGAAGAACCCTCTACTGAGTTTCAACTCCATAACTATTAGAGTTTTTCCATGTCAGCAGTCTCAGGTATGATTCTTGTTATAATGTGAGCTAACATTATTTCAGAGCTATACTTTGCCTAAGACATGCTGCTTGCAGGAAAAATCCACAGTTTTACAATGGAGTATCTTTCCGAATGTAGTTAGGAGTGCTAAATATTTTGTAAGCATGAATCAGCTCATACTTTCTAAATATTAAGGGGTATACCTGAATATGTCCTGCACCAAAAAGCAGGAACTATGGCATAGACTTCTATATCACTTCTATACAGTTATAGTGGAAGTTAGGTCCTTTGAAAAGTAACAGAATACTGCAAAACTTTCCATAAAAGATTTCTAGGAAGCAGGTGCTGGTGTAAGCTCAAAAGCAAAAACTAGAATTGCATTTGAGTGGTGATGAAATATGTCATTTTATGTAGTGGAGATTTTTTTAATTAGTTTTGAGCAGAAGACAATTTTTCTGAGAACATTCAGAAATATTGTATAAAATCGTAGATCCCCTTTCCAGTCTCTGTCTATGCATATGCCTGTCCAAACTTTTTGTCATACATTATAAGATACTTTTACAAATGCCTCATTTTCTGTTATGGATTAGTTGGTTATGAAGATACATGTGTGGAATAATTGTACACATAGATTTTATAATTGGCTTCCATATGTCAAATCGTAGAGACAATGTTTAGAAGTGTGTATGTCAGAGCATCCTGATGTATCAGGCACAACATATCAGAAACATAGCTTCCTTGGAAGACAAATTCATTCACTGTTGGACAATTCAATAACAGAAAAAGATGGCAGTTTACAAAGGACATAAACAGAGATATTCCTGTGATACAAGATTGTGTGAGTGATGAGGATGATAGTAGAATGTAGGAAATGGTAAGACTAAGAATGAAATATTAATTTGACTCTTGTAATCTAGGTAAGAGATGTTGATTTAGAAGAGCCTGAAGTGACAATGAACATGAAACTGAGCTTCTGTACAGGGGGAAAAAACTCTTCCACTCTAATTGATTACCCCTACCTTTTTATATACATAGATCAGAAAATGGTCATGACAAGAAGGAAATCCACTCAAACTACATGGAAAAAAAAATAAAAATCCAGTTTTGCCCCAGTGAGTGCTACTTCTGTGGAAATTTTACCCAGCTTTCACACTTGGTTACCTAATGAATACTTACAAGTTGAATTTTGTGAATTCAACTCCTTTGCGGTGTCTTAACTATTTAATATGTAGAATATTCTATTTCTATCTGCATTCTGGGTTTTGAGGTTTTTCTTATTTTCTTTATAAATACCAGAGAAAAACTAAACAAAGTTTAGCATGATTTCTGGTTACTCATCTTACACTACTGCATCAGTGAAAGGGAGAATTAATGTGAATGTAAATGCATTATATTTGCACATCAAGATGCTCGGTGCATGCAGGGATTATGAAATGGCTCTTGTATGGAAACATGCTATGTGTGCTTGTGTGTACTATGGTATACTATTAAGGAAACTACCCAGAAGAAGGGTCTGAACATAGGAAACAGTTGTGTCAGTGGTGGACATTTCAAGGCTCTGTGGCTCAATGATAACAGCACTCTGCTACCAGAGGATAAATGCTCCTTATTGCATCGCAGAGTGCATTGGCTTTGGCTGAAGTAGAGTTAATTTTCTTCATAGTAGCTAGATGGGGCTGTGTTTTGGAGCTGTGTTAAGAAATGTTGATTACACAAGGATGTTTTAGCTACTGCTGAGCAGTGCTTACACGGACTCAAGGCCTTTTCTGGTCCTCACCCCACCCCACCAGTGAGTAGACTGGGTGTGCACAAGAAGTTGGGAGGGGACACCGCTGGGACAGCTGATCCCCACTGACCAAAGGCATATTCCATACCATATAACGTCATGCTGAGCAACAAACTAAGGGGAAGGTTGGCTGGGGATCTGCTGCTAGAGAACAGGCTAGGCATCAGTTGGTTGGTGGTGAACTATTGTTTTCATTTGTATCACTTTTTTTCCCTTTTTTTTCTGTCTCTGTTATTTTCCTTTTCATTATTATTATTGTATTATATATTTGATTTAATTTTCTTTTAGTTTATTTCAGTTATTAAACTGTTCTTATCTCAACCTGTGATTTTTCTCACTTTCACTCTTCCACTTCTCTTCCCCTCATTCTGCTGGGGGGCAGTGAGCACGCAGTTGTGTGGTGCTTAGTTGTCGGCTGGTGTTAAACCATGACACAGAGTCAGCAGGTAACATGCATAAACATCAGCAAGAGAACATAAAGATGATCCTCAGATACATCCAAGGAAGTTAACAATAGGATCAGGCTCCTTCCAGATGTTTCTCTCTTCTATACCCCTATTTGCATAGGACCTCCGCTTCCATGGGAAGAGTTCACACCTTATCCCACAAGTGGCCTGTCCTGTCCTTGAACAGTTTGTCTCACCCAGGTCTGCAGCTTTGAACCTTTTCCTAAGTGCTGTCATCATGTGCCAATCATGCAAAAGAGAAGCAGCACACTGAGTATGGTTCAGTTTGCTGAGTATTATGAGAAGAAAAGATCCAGATTGAATTACACTATTTCCAGAGGGGGACAGGAGATTGGATACAGTCCAAACAAGATCCAGAGAGTGAAACTGTATATACAATAAATAAAAAGAAACAAGAAGGAGTGTTCCTTGGACACTTTCCACAAACACCTCTCCCAGTCTATTCAACATAACAGGAAGGGAAAGACCTTGCTTAGGTTCTCTGAATTCCCATGCTGTGTGTGACTTACATTGAATGTTTCTAGCAGACAGTGTGCATCCTTCACAATACCAAGATCTGTGAAATTGTTACAGACTCATGTCTGTTAATTGCTAATCACAAGGACAGTTATTATGACCATATTTATTCCTTAGAACAGGGGAACAAACTTCAAATATGACAAAGAAGTGAAATGGTTTTTCAACTCAGTGTCAGCAAATTTAAGACCATTCTTATAGATCTTTCAAAACTGAATTGAAAGAAATCTATCACTTCCATCTCTTCTAAACAAAGAGGTTACTTTGACTTCAGAAAAGGAAAAAACATTCAGAATTCAGATGCCTTGAAAACCATATGGAAAAAAAAGGTGTCTTCAGGAGACAGCTGTGCTTTGCAACCTGAAAAAAAAACCGCAAGAGTTTTAGAGCCAGTAGTGAACTTTCAACCTCTAAATGTCATCTGGAACTCAAATAAATCTTTTAACTATCATTTAAAGGGTCTGGTAGAAGCACTTTTTAAATTTTATTATTATTATTTTATTTTTCTCCAAATAAAATCTTAGCAATTCTATTATCCTCCCACATTTCTATTGCAAATTTATGTCTGGGACAACTTGCCTCACTGAATGATGTTATTCCAGATTGCATATAGTGCTCAGATCATTTTAAACAACAGGATTTCTATAATGCAAGATAAAGAGTGTACTGTGCACTCCTTAGGTGTATGTACATTCTTCCTGTTACATGTACATCCTACTAAACGCCCAGACAAAAGATGTCCTAAGGCTACCTCTTCCGACAGCAAGGCACTTGCTGACAGCTCTAGGCTCTAAGACAAATTAAAATAACCCAATTTTTCAGTCTGTAGGTCTAATAAAGCTTCTGGCTTTCAGTTCTGTCAATGACTATGAATAAAATTCCCTGACAAAAGAGAAGACAGGATGTTTAGTTTCCTGATGAGGGTGATTTTAAGGTGAAGACCAATTCTGGAATTTCTATTTCAGTGCTCATCAGTGAGACTCTCCTGTCATTAGGAAAGCAGGAACAAAAAGTTTTGAAGTCCTGCTTCTCAATTCTGACTACTAACTCCCTTTTCACTAGTGATCTGTGGACTACATGCTGTTTGAGAGCGTGATGAATGCCTAAATATATATAGGACAAGACTTTGATCTCTCAGAATTTTAGTTACATTACTGTGTAGATGTGTTTATTATGTAAATTTCATACATATTCTTTTATAAACACTGTGCCTGGTTTTTTCAGGGCTTCAAAATATGACTTCCAGTTAATGTTCTCCCTGTGATGTACGTCTTCATGCCCTTTGTCACTCATATTCATTTCTGATTGCTTCCTCATTTTAGGAGATGTAGGCTGTTAAGTCACCAAACCAAAGAAATCTGTAAGCAGCAGGGTCAAAACTACACTTGAAATCTGGAAAATTAATTGAGAAAAAGATTATAGGTTTTTTTTTGCTGCCAGAAATATTTACATTATTATTTTATATTACCAAAAACTTGCATAAAACTTGTGACAGAACTTAAGATGGATTTTGCTTCTCATTTTTTCATGCCTTAAAAAACACAGAAACCAAATTTAGACTTTCCACAACAGATAGAATGGAAAACTGTCTTTCAGGACAATGAATAAAATTTCCAGTGAGAACATAATGCAACCATTTAATGAAATACACAGTACAGTAGATCAAAGATCAAGTATTAATCTAAGTTGATGAGTGCCTTCTTATCATATCCAAAATTACAAATGAAAAAAAAAAAATCAGAAGGTGTTAATGAGAAATAAAAAATTATCAGCTGCAGAAGGTTGTTATTGTCTATGAGGGAGAAAGGAAAAAAGGACATAAAAATATAGACCTAATTTTTTTATGGAAATTATTAAATCTGTTCATTAATCATTTTCAAATAGTTACCTGCCAAATTGCAAATGTTAGTTTCTTTCTTTGGACAGATGCTTAAAATACAGATAGTGATCGAGTATGTACATATCTTATGGCTGATATGAACAAGTTACCTAAAGGCGTCCATAAATCCCTTGAGTTATCTTCAAGATACAATGGAATAAAAAAGTTTGCAAATATTTGTTTAGGTTGCTTCCCCAAAATGTCCACTTCCAGATTTTCATATTTCATTTTATGTATGGGTTCCACATGACAAACCATATGGCTTATTGTCATATTAGGAAAGGACTCCTCTTTACAAACAGTGCTGTCCAACACAGAGGTGAGGAAATGGCCACCCATCCTCTGACAGATGAAAGGTATGTCTGTATTACTATTTTAGGTTGGGTTGCCAGTGTACTTATAGAGCAAATTTTCCAGTCATTCCCATATAGCATGCTTTGAAGAAAAATCTTGGAGCATGTGAACTGGGTTCTTCTTGGATGAAATAAAATCAAAGTTTTGAACAAGGCCTTATGTAACTCCTGATGTGTAGTATGGATGTCAAGGTCTCAATGATGTTTTACCCTACAAACATGTTCCTGCAGTTCTTGCTAAAGAGAGGGAGCAGAAGCCAATCTGCACTGTAGATTTGTACCATGCAGATTTAACCTTGCACATAGACTAAGTGGAAAGCCTTATGGAAAACAAATTTAGACTATTACAGTGGAAATGCAGTAGAACTATTTAGAATGCAATGTAAAAGACCACAAGTGCCATCTTTCCCTTGTAATTGACTGAAAAAGGCAATGTTTTTATGGTAACTTTAATCAGTGTTTCCCCTGCATTCACTACCTATGGCTCTGTATTCATAGAATCATAGAACAGTTTGGGTTGGAAGGGACCTTAAAGATCATCCAGTTCCACCCCCCCTGCCATGGGCAGGGACACCTTCCTCTAGACCAGGTTGCTCAAAGCCTCATCCAGCCTGGCCTTGAACACTTCCAGGGATGGGGCATCCACAGCTTCTCTGGGCAACCTGTTCCAGTGCCTCACCACCCTCTCTGGGAAGAATTTCTTTCTGACATCTAATCTAAACCTCCCCACTTTCCATTTAAACCTGTTACCTCTTGTCTTGTCACAACAGGCCCTTGTAAAAAGTCCCCTCCACCGTCCTTGTAGCCCCTTCAGGTACGGGAAGGTGCTATAAGGTCTCCCCAGAGCCTTCTCTTCTCCAGGCTGACCAAGCCCAACTCTCTCAGCCTGTCCCCATAGCAGAGGTGCTCCAGCCTTCTGATTGTCTTCGTGGCCTCCTCTGGACTCACTCTAACTGGTCTATATCCTTCTGATGTTGAGGGCTCCACAGCTGGACGCAGTACTCCAGGTGGGGTCTCAGAAGGGCAGAGTAGAGGGGGAGGTCTATACAGGTTTTTTGATTTCTGCACTTGTTCCTGAGAACACCTTTCCTGACCCTCCACCAACTTCTGCAGCAAAGGGTAAAGGTGTCACCATTAGATGTTCCTCATGCTCACTCATCCAGTAACAAACTGGTGCATACTTCTAAATATCCATGAGAAAAACTGTTGTCTATTTCTTTCTTCTATATAACTATTTTTCAGTAGTTTAAAATGTTTGTGGTTGTAATAGAAATACATACACACATATGAATCTTTAAATTGGTTTTACAGACAGCAGATTGGATTAAAAAAGTTCTTTAAAAATTGCTGGGGAAAACCAAACCAAGAGGTTTTGTTTTTTTGTTGGGGTTTGTTTGTTTGTTTTGTTTTTTCTTGCAAGTTAATTTTCTTGTCAGAAAATCCATACATTTTAGTGTTCAGTCCTTTCCCTTGGTACAGATTTTTTAGGAGGAGAAAAATCTTCCCACCAACTTTACCGCTGAGAGAGATCCTAGTTTGGGAAAATAACCATATTCAGAAAAGCATGAACTTTACATGTCTGCAGAAGTTATGGCTGTATTTATATACTTGATTGTCATTAATCATCTCATTTAATATGGTTAGGTCTTCAAGTCAGACAATCTGTATTACAATGTGTTCCATATAATTCCATGCATTTATGGAGCTTCATAAATTGTTTTTAAGAAAAGTGGGCCTGAATAATTCAAGAATTGTCATGAACGTTAGTGTTGGCAAGATCAGTAAAAACATCTCTCTCAATCAAATGGTCAGTGCAAACCAAATTTGTTGCAATTTGTGTTGATCTGAGAATAAAAGAAAAATGGATTGCAGCTGTTTAACAGATGTGTCTCTAATATAAATATAAGGTGCAGCAAGTGTAAGTTCCTCCTTGAAGTATGGAAGCAGTCCATTAATATTCCCTCATTTCAGCCTATACAGGCTTGAATTAATGTGAAAATCATCCTAGTGAGCTTGGTATGAGGGTATGATTCTTCAGTTAAATCTTTATTAATAAAATGAATGCTTGAGCTTCAGTTATATAATCTCTTATTTGATAGTCCCATAGGGCTTGGAAATACTGATTTATTTCCATTACAAATCTCGAATTCATAGCATATAGAGAACTACAATTTTCTCGCACCTTGAATACAACTAAGCATTTCGGTAGAGAAATGCTTCCTAATGACCAGTCTAAACTTCGCCTGGCACAGATTTGAACCATTCACACATGTCCCATCACTGGGTACCAGGAAGAAGAGGTCAAGACCTCCCTCTCCACTTTCCCTTCCTTGTATTACTCCATTCTAAGTACAGAATCTGGCATTTCAACTTGTTATATTTCATCCCTAATCATTGTCCAGTGCTCTAATCTATCTAGATCCTTCTGCAAGGCCTTTTGTCCCTCAAGGGAGTCAACAGCACCTCCCAGTTTGGTATCATCAGCAAACTTGTTAATGATGCATTCAAGTCCTGCATCCAGATCACTGATAAATATACTGAAGAGAACTGGCCCTAGAATTGAATCCTGAGGAACACCACTAGTGACTGGTCAGCAGCCAGATGTAATTCCATTCACTACAACCCTTTGAGGCCTGCCCTTCAGCCAGTTTTTCACCCAGCACACAGTCAACCCACTCATCCCACAGCTGGTCAGCATGCCCAGAAGGATGCTGTGAGGGACAGCGCCAAAAGCCTTACTAAAATCCAGAAAAACTGCACCCACCGCCTTCCCTGCATCCACTAGGAGGGTGACCTTATCGTAGAAGGATATCAAATCAGTTACACAGGATTTTTGTGAGCCCCTGTTGGCTGTGCCTGATGATGACATCATTCTTTAAATGCCTTTCAGTAGTCCCCAGTGTGCTGGTTTTAGCGGGGACACAGATAATTTTTGTTCATGGTAGCTAGGATGGGGTTTGTTTGGGGTTTTTGTCAATTGACAGTTACCACACACATCCATAGCTAATTCCTGAGCAGTGTACCCAAACTCCCACCTTGTTGCAAAAGCAGACGTACCCCGTTGCTCTGGGCTTGAAGAAGCTCTAGCTGTACCAAAAGCCATATGCAAAACCATACAGACACATGGGACAAGAAAGGCTGAACAGATTAGTTTTTATCTGAATTCAGAACTGCCCTTAGGAACTTGCTCCTCCATTGCTCCAAATTCACTATCTCCTCCTTTCTGAGTTGCCGCAATTAACTAACACAGTTATCTTATCCCTGTAGCATGCCCTTATTAGCCTGCTCCATGAACATGAATGAAACACTGTACCGAGACTTCTGGATTATCTCAGGTTTGTCAGTTGCCCTGTGGGAACAGGGAGCATGGCACTCTCCTGGGTCCACCTCCCACCACACAAACACCTCTCCCTGCTCTGGCAGTTACTGATTTCTGGCACACTTTGGTAGAAAACTGGCACATTCTCCTGTAGCCCAAAAGGCTACCTGGGAAGGTCCAATTCCTGGGCTCTGAGGTGACGTTCCTTTGTGTGGATTGATGCCTTCTCAGCATGGGTTTCTCTTTGCTTTCTCTTCTCTGTGGCATGAAGAAGCAAGCTGATTGAAGCTGAAAGTAGACAAAATGTACAGGCTTGGCACTATTTTTAGACTGCGTGTGCTGTGTGACCATTTTGTGTGTGAGTCGACATTGATGCTGGCTCCTGAGGGGAGTCCAGCAGCATCGGGCTTCCAGATCAGAAATCCCTCTGCCTGGTGCACGGTTATCCTCCTCCTACGAAAGGATTTTTTTGTAACCTCAGGCTTCAATCTCATCTTCACTTCTTGGGACGACTGAGCTTGGAGTCAGGGAGTACACAGTGATTCCTGTCTAGGTATACCTGGCTTAAACATTCCAAGTAAATGTCACCATTGAAAGGGATACCACCATGCTGAGGTGAGAATCTGGACTTCAGAATAATCTGATCATTACTGCCCTGATGCTTAAAGTCATTTGAAATCAGAGACATCCAGAGAAAAAGAGGTGATTTTCAGCTGTATTCAGCACTTCGGGAATAAAATGTGGAACGCTGATATGTGCCTTGCCTAGAGATGCAGCGCTAGTACTGAGGAGGATGTATGACTTCTCAAACTCACCCTGCCATGTGCATACAGAGGAGAGACAGGTACTCCCAACCTTCTTTCCCAGAGCAGATTCTTTGGAAGATAACATTGAAGGTACTGGGGATCAAAAAGAAGATTGAGTTTCTTCAGAAAAAAATATTTATGTATTTGGGAAGCAAGAAAAAAAATCCCACTTCTCCATTCCAACTTTTACCATTTACGTATATACATAGTATACGTATGATAGATGTATATATAAAAAGTATATTTTTTATATATATGTGTGTGTGCGCTTATGGTAAAAGTCATGGTGGAGAAGCAGGATTTATTCTTTATTCCCAAATAGACAGAGATATAGTTAGAGGGTAAAATAAAAAAAATTCGAAAGTGTTTGCTGACTGAAAGGAAGAGGGAAAAGGAAAAATAATATATCTTCTCTATATGCTTTATAGTACTGGGAGGTACTCAGACTGGAGTGATAGGGGCTGTATAAGAAGTGACACCAATAAATAAGTTATAGTTTCATATGAAATGATGGGAATTTGGAATACATTGTTAAAGTAGTTTGGGAATCACTGAACAATTTTAGTGAGTTGCTTTACAGTCAGCCACTGGAGCCATCTGTCTGCTGGATGACAGCTCTTCTGGTAAACATAAACTGTGTTGCTAGTGAAAATGTATGTGCTAACATACATTTGAAAGTAAATGTCTTCAACAGAAATAGATTGTATTCCCTATCAATTCATATCACTCATGGCCCTATTATCATTGCAAAACAACAATACTTATCACATTTTAATACTTACATTGCAGTATTCCTTATTTATGTAATTCCTTAGCGTCAGTTGGGTGTTTCCGAACAAAGTAAATGATGTCATGATTAAGATGAGAATATCTTCAAATTCACAATCTACTGAAACTTCTACTCCTTGCTGAAAAAAATGGATGCATGAGCTCACCCTGAAATACAAAATATGGAGGCAATCCATAATTTAAAATATCATATAGATATAAAATATAATGTATTTTGCAGTCTTATTCTATTAATTAGTCTGTTTAACATTTTCACTTGCCTTTAGTAGTACCAAAACAGTTCAATGTATTTAGTCACTCCTTGAGTTCCAGGTTCTTACATATCTTTATAATTACTAATAAATTATTTGTTGTAAAATTAATTTGATAAATTATGTTTGATCATGGCCTTTCTACACAATGGTTTTCCAAACAGTCTGTAATTTTATAGAAGTGTTTACCTCTAGTAATAAATCTTTAAAAGTTTCTTGACAATGATTGTAATTTCATACTTATTTCACAAACTATATTCCTCTACGATTTTGTCATTATTTATTTATTCATTCTGCTGTGGGATCAGTCACTGATAACACACTTGTTTTCTCAAGTGAAAGACTATTTGATAATAAACAAGAGCAAAGAGGAGTAAGTATAATTCTTCTAAAGAGAGAGAAGGAATTTGTATTATAGAGGAAGGCTGGCAAGGTTACAGATGTTTTTTGATATTTAAAATAGTTATCTTAATTTGTCAGATCTTTCTTCACTACTAGCAAAGTAATCCACTATGACCTGATATCTGATTTTTTTTCTTATTGCCATTTGGTGGGTTTCCTGGGTAGTTGAGAGTAATTGTTAGAAACCATCTCTATTCAAAACCAGATGTCCATCATAACCTTGTTTAAAGTCTGATGAATTTCAGGAGAGTGGTAAAACAACCCTATAGCCAAGCACTGCACATTTGTAATGAGGAGTTACACACATCAGTGACTGAGCATGACTGATGCTAGGTACTTGTTGAATTCCACGTTTCTACGTATGCAGCATTGAAGGGTGAGCTAATAATTGTTTCTTACCTGACATCAATTCCAATACTTCCAAGCTGCTTTACAGTTTAATACTCTGTACATTACAGTTCAGATTCTCAACGGAAAATGAAGTACTCACATGCCTTTTTGAGTGTCTAAATCCAATATGGGAAAACACTGGCAACAATGACACTCAGGCCTGATCGTAAAAGCAAGAAAACTGAAATTTCTGTAGCTGGATGTGTAAGTCTTGGCACTTTTATGCTGTATCAGTCCCTTTCTTTCAACCTCTGATTTAGGCCCTCCTGGGAGCCATAAAATAAGATCTTGCTTGAATGAAGTGCAGGAATAGCCAGCTAAGCCTGTGCTTCCTCCACACACACATACACAAGGAGCAATTTTTTTCTTCCTTTTCTCCTCATAGCTTCACCATGAGGATAGTTTTGTGGGATGCAGGCTGTCCTGTTGCAGAGGATGCTGGTGTGTCAGAAAGTAGATGAAGATGGATGTATAGATGAGTGGTTAGGCAACTTTGGTAGAAGGCAGTCTTGGATCCCTCTCGGTGTGAAGGACTGTCTGTTTTATACAAAGTGAAACAGCTTAACAAGAAGACCGAGAGCTTCAAGTCTCAGAATAACTGTTGTTTGCTGATGAAGGCATTCTTCATGCAGGTAGGAGGCATGTATTACTGTCCCTCTGGCAGAGAGGAGGGGAACTTAATGCAGTGCCATTAATGCTCCAATCACTCAGGAGCTGGTCCCAAAGGATATCAAGGCAATTCAAGTATCTGAGCCAAAGAAAATACCTATGAGAGGAAAAGAGACAACACCAAGGACTAAGACTTTCTATTTTTCTGATAAATGGAGCTGAAATCCTACAGAAGAAGCTGCTGGGCTACAGCTCAAGGCTGATGGGAAATCACAGTCTTCTTAAGTCCTCAATTATTCTTGAATTCAATGCTGACCACCTTCTTTAGTCTTCCTTTTTTTAAGAGACATTGGATTTGAGGATGTAGTTTGGACCCATCTTCAACTCACTGACATTTTTAATAGGTCTTAAATATTCACACTGAAGAAGAATTCTTTTTCATAGAATATATCCTAGTTATCTTTTCTAATTCACCTATCCTTGCTTTATTTTCCACAAAGCAGGACTGTGAACTTGGTTAGCCCTACACCTTGTTTTCTCCAAGATCATGTTGGTTCACAACAGGTATACCAAAATTGAAGAAGGGAACCATGGGAAACTCCAATTTGTTATTTATTTATAAACTTGACATTATACATCATGCAAAATTTAAATCTTCAGCTTGTTCTTACCCCAGTTATTTTAAGAACAGTCTCTTCAGAGCTTTAACAGCCCTTTGCCATACATGGCACAACTGTGTGCACTTTACAGCTGCTGAAATAAGTTCATTTCTGGCTGTGGCTGGTTGAGTTTCAGAGGAGGCAGTATGTGCAGTACTGTTTCACATCTGAAATATGGCTGTAGTAGACATGGGAAGTCCAGGCCAGGTTAGGGGCAGAACTGAAACACACTAAGGCACTGTTTTCTGTTTAATTTTACCAGTCATCCTTGAATCTTATATCTTCTATGGTTAAATCTAGGGCAGAACTAGTTCAGTCAATGGGAGGTGTCACCTTCAGAGGAAGCAAA
Organism: Eurypyga helias; assembly: GCF_000690775.1. Classification (NCBI taxonomy): domain Eukaryota; kingdom Metazoa; phylum Chordata; class Aves; order Eurypygiformes; family Eurypygidae; genus Eurypyga; species Eurypyga helias. Next base: position 174,620 of record NW_010253398.1, read on the forward strand.
GTGTAAAGCAAGGATGGAACTGCTGGAAGAATATTTGACTCCGGTAGGAGAGTGGTTTCCCATTTTATAATTGCATGTATAAAAAGTGCTGACTTAGCAAACTGCCATAATTTAGTTTCTACTAAACTGACCGTCCTTTTGGACTTTGCCAGAAGGCTTGATTCATTAAAGCTCATTATGTTATCAGAGATGTTTGGTTGGAAATTACTATAAGAGTACAAAGTATTCATGGCAGGCTGAATTGTAACTTCAAAAGTGAACCCTAGTAACTCAGAGATGAAGTTGACTCAGATTTCAGCCCAACTCTGCTGATCTCTAAGTCTAATTGCAAACTTCTTTGTTGAAGGAACTAGAAATACCTTGTAAGAATTTTTCCTGTTTAAATCAGAGGATATTTTTGATGCCTAAATTATTTTATCTTCCTGCTTAAAGTAAGTTTCAACTTCAGTATTTTGCCTTAAACCGTGCAGAATGCCTTGTACTTTCTTCTATCATTAGACCCAAAATTGCTGTACAAGAAGGATTCCATTTATGCTTTCATAAACATTTACTGCAGCACCTCACTTAAAAATATCTAAGCATTCTATTATATCACTTCATGTGGCCCCATAGTCTTATTAAATCAAGTGTGTCAACTTGTGCTGCTGCCACCTTAGAGACACAGGAGACAGTGCTCTGGAATTGTCAAGGGACATGAGAACGTGGCCATTATATTTTATACAGGGTGTTAAATGATTAATATTTGTAAATTAATGCATTTAAATTATATGTGCATGAGACACTCCAAGCCCTGCAAATATATCTGAGAGACTAATTTTTAAAAAAAACGTACCTGACAACTTCTCTTCTCCTATTGAAGTCTATGTGGTCTGGTCGAATGAAAAAGAAACAGTGGCATGTAAGAATTATAATACACAAGATACAGTGTATTTCTGGGCAATTATAACATGCCTAGGAAGGTGTTGCAAGGCATAAGGCTGAAAGGCCAAATGACTTTACCCACTTGAGAAATGTAATAATTCCCTAGAAATGCACAGCCTGGAGTATATTATTACTGTTATGAAATAGAATTCATGAATAGAAAGAAGGAATATGGTGAGGAGGGAGACAGGCCTACCCATGCATGTACTGGCTAGTATTAAAGTGAGTATGACATCAGTCACAGCCAATCAAACAGGGTCCGTAATGTCCAAAGTACTACAGACATTTCATAATTAAGTAATGAGACATGACAGGGCATGAATTGTGTTGTATTAATTCTTGCCGAGTGTGTTGTTGTAAGGCAAGAGAATGAAAGCTGGGTGCCATCGGACCAGCCAACTGTGAATTAATCCTTTCCCATTCTCACAATGGAACCTCTTATTGTGGTTTTATAAAATGTTAATTTTTAAAATATTTATATTGTTAATTAAGTGGTGAGTTTCTAAGCCACGAAGGCAATCAGCACAATTCTTTCCATAATTCTGAGCAGCGAATTGTGCTCTCCGCTAGTCCCTACTCAGATCCTCCAGTCAGTCAAGGCAGCTGTTTTCTATTGTCCGTTTGCTAATGTATTCTAATACCCTGCCTCCTAATGCCTACTCTTATATCTGCATTCATTTGCATATAAGAAGCATCTAGATATGCCAGTAATGGTTAGTGAAGTCCTTTGAGCATATAAAGTGCTATGGAAGTGCTAAATATGGCTTTTGTTTACTATTCAAAGAAAACACTAATGTAGTGGGGGGGCTATTGTGCATGTCCCTTGTCAGACAGGACTTTGTTCTGCTCACTGTGATTGGGAGCAGTGTTTTTTTTTAAATCTAAAAATAAAGCTTTTGGGTTTTATGCCTCTGCAAAATTAGGGCATCCATTCATCTTTGTTACTAAGTGACTCCCAGTCAGACCCCACATGTTTAAAGTAGCATTTTTTTATAGTATTCTATATGGTACCTTACACTGCTCTTTAATTTAGTACAGATAATTTTTTTGGTGATCTGAGACTGGCTCAAGGACCTAGTGCTGGTGTTTTACATCTCCAGTAAAGGCTTTGACTTTGATTTCAAATAGGAGACAACTCACGTTTAGTAAGCTCATGGAATCTACATTCCTAAACATGCTGCAGAAGATTTATCACCAGAGACATCCTGAAAAGGACAGCATGGTTGTTTGCTATATAAAATCATGATGGGAGATACCTTGGCAAGCAAGGAAATTTTTTGAGTAGCTCTTCCCAGCCTAAAATGTTGTAGGACCTGCCTTTATCTAGCCACTTTGCCAGGGCATGAAGCAGTTTTGTCTGGAAGCAGGCAGTCATGAATCAATGCAATGTGGGAATTTTCAGGAAATGAAGCAAAATATTTCATCTCAGTATTTGGGTGGCTTGGACCCTCTGAGCATCTGAATGGTACCTATTGGTCCACTTCTCTGTTGTGTTTTATTAGTATGCCCTTTGCAACTGAGACTTGAGCACACTGTCAGTGTAGGGACATCCTGATCCAAACCTTTTAACTTTCATCATTTACCCTTCTAGGCAAAGTCAGGTTAGTGCCCTGGAATCTGGAAGAGTGGATACAATTTATATTTTAAATGTGATTTATTTTATGTGTGGTGTAAAGATACTTTTTAGTAGTGGACATGGACTAAATTATTTAAACAAATAAAATTAATATAATTAAAAAATTTGTAAATAAGCTTGAGCCTACAAGTACTTCCAGACTAATATGTACTTATTTTGTACATTTTGTTTTGTTCTATGGGCTTCTCAAGCTTTCATATTTGCCTTACCTTGGTTCCTGGCAGGTTTTCTGGCAAGGTGTAAATGGCTATTAAGGAAAAGAACACTACTTGGTATTTTTATGGTAGATTTGCACTAAGTGAATTGGTTATCAAAATGTCAAAACCAGTATCTGATTTGTCTTACTACGAAGGGTTTGATACATTTATTTATTCCCCTAACCACCCCTGGAAACACAGCATTAGAAATGTTTTTTTCTGTTCAGATTCTTGTTTATCAGAACAAAAAGTCAATATTTTCCTCTCCTTAGTGATTCTTGTTTTCCAAAGTTCACAGCTCCAGTCCATTTCCCATATGTGGGAATTTAGTGTCATTTAAAAATACCCTCAGCTTCAGTTTTGACTCCTAGAGAGTGATTCAAAAGCCTAAACATGGGTGTCTAATACCATTTAGATGCCTTAGGATATCCTGCCTGGCATCCAGCTGCTGCTTCAGAAGGACTCTGGTCTCCCACAGATCTTGTGTTATCTCTGCCAGGCTCACACAGATGCTGTGAATACCCCAGGATGTTTAAAACTGTGCTAAACGACTATGCTTAGACACCTGATCTGCTCCCTGTCATGTTCCTTGCTCGCAGCAAGCATTCCTGGAGCAAGCGGCATAGGTTTATGTTCATGTTTCTGTATTTCTAAATGCTCCATGTAGGGGCAATCCACGACTGTTCAGGAACATTTGACAGCCTGTTGTCTTGCCATGAATATTTACATCATTCTACCTATCGTACAGATAAAGTATGAATCCTCATATTCTCATTTCTTAAACAATCAAAGTATACTTGTAGATTAATTTTAATGCACATATTTTTTCCGTTTGAGTACATCGCGATTAAAAGTTCACGACCTTGGTTATATTATGCAATTTGAGAAATCACCAACAATGTCCATGGCGATTAAATATTCCACTTTGTAATTATTTTGTAACTTTTGTTCTGCTCTTTGCTCACTCCAAAAATTATCATAAAATTTTGAAAGATGTCCTCAGTGCAGAATATGTCCATAAAATATTAAATATTCAATTTTCCTCTATCATGGCTTGAAAAATTCATAATTACATGATGATCCACATAATAACTCATTCTGAAAAGTCATATATGGCACTCCCCCTGTGACTGAGTTAATAATTTACTGCTGTGTGGGATTTTCACTCTGCACTGTTAGTCTTGGGAACATTTATTAAGCAAATGTTCATTTGCAAAGATCAGAATGTGAATGAAGAGGGTAAGAATTTAATGAGGAGTGACAGACAGGTGAACTGATTCCATATAGTTCTTTACTACAGGAGAAAGCAGATAGCTTTATCTTTCATAGCCTCGATAGACACATGAAATGAAATATAGAAGACAAGGGGCAAAAGGAAAAAAAAAGTACTTTTCTAGAAGGGCCAATGGAAGGATAAATCAGAGGAACTCATGAACATGATTCAGACCAGTTGAAATGAATGTTCATATTCTGTACCTTTGGACTTATATAGCATTATTATTCAGCCATTTCATTTTTGAGATCTTTGCCCGTTTTTTCAATAGAGTACTTTCAGCACTAAAGAAAAAAGAACAAGTCCAAGAGTACAGCATTAGCTTATCAGACACAAATATACTTCTGGAGAAGCAAGACAATTTTTAAATTTTTGCTGCAAAATGCATTGTACCTGATGGTTACCCTTTATCATTTTCAGATGTAAGAAACTCCGGCAAACAGTATAATGCAGGAACTATTATCACAACGTAATCAACATTTTTTCAGTCAATAATAAGAATGTTTGCTACACATTAACCATGTAACTTATTTCTATGATTTTTGGGTGTCATCTAATCAAACAGAAGTTAAATAACCTTGATCCAGGTTTTTCTTTGTAGAAAAAATTGAAGAAAAAATTAAATGTCACAGGAAAATTTTGCTGATAGAGCAAAAAGCTAATACACTTATTCAAGATGTATGAAATAATCTCTTGTTAAAAGGTAGGTGAGTACAAACTAAGGTTTTTTACTGACTAAGGGACTCTTCCTTAAACATGCCATGACTTCAACAGGACCAAAGAAGTCTTTCTCAAGCAACTGCCACTGAGATATGTAAGGACATAGTATACAGCTATAATTTCAAATGATATCTACATATGAGGTCCAAAATGCTTGGTTTATAACCTCTTATGCCCAAAAAAGTTGTTGTTTCATATGTCTTTACTGACATTGGGCAGTTGGTTTACTTTATGAATTTACTTTAATTCCAATATGGATGTATTTCAGTAGATGATTGGGGTTTTTTCTGCATTAAAGTTTAAATTTCCTGAAATATTTTCAGCCTCCAGAGCCCTGAAATACCATTTTTGAAAACTGCCACATTCATTTCTGGGATCATTGCCAAGACAAAAACAACTCATGAAATAAGAATTATTCTTTGGGTGTGTTATGCTTCTCTTGTTTTAAATTTCTTTTTGGCTGCGATGGATGATTATGTAATCAAAGATGCAAGCACATTTCTTTTTTGGAATAGGAAATAGTACATCAAGGGAGATGAGGAGACAAAACTATAGAAAACAATTTTCTGGAAAAGATGCAAAATATTTTTGTTAAAAGGCTACAAATTTTGAGAGAATTTTCAAACAGCTGGTGTCACCATCACTTTCCTGGATACATATTTCTCTGGATATAAGTGTTTCAGATGAGGATGAATAAATTTGTTTTGGCATTTGATTTGATTACAGCTTTTAATTTTCAAAGAGCAATCCATGGCTATGTTGGAAATGAGACAGAGGCTTTGTCCTAAATTTCTGACGGGGACTCACAACTTCCACCCTTTAATAGTGGACAGTTACCTGAAAATTTTTTTAAAATTAACCAAAAGACACAGGACAGATTTAGTTTAGGCACTTGCAGTGCAGTGACTCTCACACTTGAAAATGTAGGAACTTTTAAAGAGAAATTAAGAAGTGTCTATTTCTCTCAGCAGACTAGGCAAGGAGCTGACAGTGATAAACTGGTATAGACTTCTGCACCATTTATATCAACATAGGGTCAAATGAGTCCAATCTCAGTGACCAGAGCACAGAAAATAGAAGAGTTTGAGTTGCAGTTCACAGAGTTTGTGAAATGCACATCCTTCATTTCTTCTTCAAGGATTTTTAATATGAGAAAGTAATGAAGGTAACTGAAGCAGCAGTAAAGACAACTGGAAGAAGGAATACAAATGGTTGTGAAAACTGGCAGAGGTAAAGGTAACATGCATGCAATTTCTTAACTACTTAAGTAAGTACTTAAGCTGAGTTGTTATGGGACAAATTGTTTTCAGGCTATTCCTACTTTGTTCAAGGATCAACTTGGAAGAATCTTACTTAACAACTTCATTTTTGACACAGCTCTGAAAATAGAAGACTGTGGATAAGATTTGGTTTTAACATAAATTTGTGGGATATATTCAAAGAGGAAGAACTGGGATATCATAAAGGGAGAATGAGGTGACATTGAGAACTGAAAATAATCAGATTAAATTTAATCACACAGACTCAAGATATATAAAGAATTTTTTTTCCTAGAGCTTATTGGTTAGGTATGACAGAAATGGGGAAGACCTATTTGCTGATTGCAAGAAAAGAAACTCATTTGACCAAAGACAGATGTATGCCATTACAGTCAACTGGGAGAAATAGGCAGCGCTTTTATGGCATAGTCCATTTCATCCTGAAATAGACATTTGCCAAGATTAGTGATTCCTTAGTGTCTGTTTCTCTAAATTGACCATAAAGGAACCTTGGGTTGACTACTTAGATAGATCTGTGTGAGATTAATTTCATCTGAGGGAACTATGAGCTGCAGAGGTGATGTGGCCATGAAAAATAAAGATACCATCAGGTATGCCTGTTGTATTCCTCAATAAAGATAAAAGAGTGTCAATGCCTTTGTACAAAAGTGAAGTAAAAGTTTGTCTGTCATACCCTGGACTGCTTTGATAGCTCATTTTCTGGAAAGAGTATATTCAAACTGGAAGGGGTGTAGCAGAGTTACTATGTCAGACGAATGGAAAGTTTACTTTGAATTAACTTTGAGATTCATCAGAGGTTAACAAACCAGTTTTAAATCAAAGCATAACTTAAAAAAAAAAAGTATCAGTACCATCATTAAAAAAAGAAAAAATGGTTGAGAAGGGAGTTAAGAATGCCAGCCCTGGCTGGCAGGGGGACAAGTCTCTGTCCCCACTCCTTTAAGTGAGGTCTGGTGAGACATGAACAGTGATAATTCAAATTCCTCCACCTTAACCCAAGGTCCAGCTCTCATTGTAGTTGACCCATATCATAAGAGCAACAATATTCCTTTGCTTCAAGTTCCATATTAGTTTCCAACCAAGGAATCCTAACTCCTGCTATGCTGAAGTCTCTCTGTAACCAGCCAGAGCTCATCCACACTTGAGCTGTTATCACCATTATGACAGACAATAGCTTGTATTGAATCTGTACTCCTAAAACATTTCATACAGATAGAAAAGTATGACATATTCATGAAGAGAGAAGCATATGGCTGTAAAATAATAGTGGGTAAAAGCTGCAAAAAACCACTATTTGATGTCATGGATACCTAGTAATGGGACTCAGTGAGCTAAGAGTCCTCATGCAGCCCCATTTCTTCAGTGTTTGTTTTAAAAGGCACTCTTACATATACATATTTTTAAGCATCACTGAGCCAGACATGGCTGTTGTAAGAATCTGGGATTAAAGAAAAACACCAGGATTTGTAAAATATAGTTTAAGTTTCTGAATAACATCGATGAGTAAACATTAAAAGAAAGAAAGAAAAAGAAAAAGTTGGTTGAATTTTAAGTACCTTATTTGAAGACTTTAAACTTGCTTGAGTTGGCTTCTCCAGACATAAACGGTTCTTTAGCTGGTCTCTTTCCTCAGCTGCTTACATCTATGGAGAAGATTAAATCTAGATGAATTTTGTAGTTTACGTATTTTGAAATAATTTGTGTTTGCTTTAGATCTATTCTCAATGAGACTTCATTGAAAGGAGATTGTTTTTTTATGCACAAGATAGGGATGGGAAACAAGAAAAAATTGGGTTTGATCCTGAAACTTTGTCATAGGTACATTGTGTGAAGTAGGGCAAGGACCCACTCTTCCTTCTTCTGCTGAGTGGGACCAATAATGAGTACCAAGCCCTGTGTGAGTTCTTAGTGTTAGCTTCTACATCAGGAACAGCATTATTCAGAGTACCTAGACATCCTGTCTCCTTAATTATATAAATTGTCCCATCCGATGGTTGGAAGAATTCATGTTTTTTGCTGCAAGACCTGGGATTCAGCTGTAGTTTAAGACACCTGAGTTGAGGTGCTTATGTGAAGGTGTCTGCCTGAGAGCTAAGTCACTAACGTCTATCATCATCAAAGGACATCCAGAGCTTGATTCTATCACCTGAACCCAGATGTTTACAGATGGGTCAATTATGAGGCAGGTTATGGCAGATTTGAAACTTTCTGAAGCAGCAGCTGAAGGTCTTGCCCTGGGGTATTTTAACTGACAGCATGTGCCTGTATGGGGCCAGAATATCTGACCCTCAGGCCAGTAAGTCAGAGGAGTCTGCAGATCTGTTCAGCTCACACTAAAGTAACAATCTATACTTGCTCTGCAAACTCTCTCTCCAGACTTTATCAACTGCATAGACTAGATCTCCATGCTTAGCTCACATATGTTCACCCATATGCCAACTCCTAAATTCACAGGCCTTAATTTCAGCCTGAATCTGACCCCTCAGGCCTAGTTCAGCTCCTTCAATACAAGTGTCTAAGGATATTTCAAACTGGATTCCACTGAAGGTACCCCAGGATATCCTACTTGGTCTCCAGCTTCCACTCAGTAAGTGTCAGGGTCTCCCCTGTGTTCAATATCAGGTTTACTACATCCATGTAGGTAATTCCAGGTTTGGTATTTTAGGCTGTGTGAAGTGGCAATAGATATCATTATTTAGAAAATTAAATCAAGCCCTTTGAATTTCTCAGTGGGTATTTCAGAGGAGAAGGATGGAAAAAAACCTTGGAAAACAGAAAATCATGAATGTCAGCTGACATAAACAATGGAAATAAGGACTTGTAATATATTCAAATATCTTCAAAATTCAATTTTTTGTTTTTGTTTTACTTCATTACCAATAAAAGGAGATATTGCAAGTTTCCAGGAGGTGTCAATGTTGAATGTTTTCTTTTCTAGGTTGTGGCTTAAATGGTACACTGTGTCAAAGAGCACTGCAGGTTTTGTGTTTTGTCTGAAAAAAAAAAAAAGAAAATTATAGCATTTTCTCTAAGCAGCTTTAAATTGCTGCTTTCAAAAGGTTGTTTCATTATGCCGTTCATGTACCCATGTAGTACAAAAGAACAGCAACTGGTCAGATCTCCCTAGTAGGGACAAAATCAGTTCAGCTGCTTTTATTCCACCTTATAAATGGCTTAGCACAAAGAGTCCCTGCCAGAATGTAATGCTTTGGGCTTTCTGCATGTAGTAGTGGGTGATGCCTTGGGGCCAGAGTTACAAACATCACTACTGAGCTTTAAACTCCGCCGGGGCCAAAAGGAAAAAGTAAAATGTCATGATCAGCATTTGGCAGCCCTAATTATTTGTTGAATGTGGGGAAAAACTGAGAGAAGGAGGAAAGATAGAATTGTTGATTATATTGGGATATTTGTTATTTATACTGTAGCATTTTGCAATTACATATACAAAAAGAAATTTTGTAGAGGCCTACTGAAAGTTTTGATTACATCTGTTGTAGATAAAAATATCTGGAATTTGGGCAGAAGAATGAAATAAACATGTCAAGACTTATTAGAATTAAAAAAAAAAAACCCACACACCCTAACATGTCAAGACTTATTAGAATTTAAAAAAAACCACACTAATAGAGCAGTAATAGCAATGAACTCTGTGCACAGTTAGGCTTGAAATGTTCATAACCTAGTTAACAAAAAAACTTCTTGCATAAACTGGCCTTATATTAGCGAAGCTACACTGAATTTTCTAAGATATTTGTCAAGTTAGTCCTTGACAGTGTTATGATTCCCATGATGCTATAATTATAACCAATAATAGGTATACTAAGTATATTCTGAAGTACTTAATCAATGGATTCAGTTTACAAATGCATGTGCAAATCACATAGCTGATGGGAGAATATATGTAGTGAGCAGATCAGATTATTTCTTCAGAAATGCCCTCTGACCTTTGCTCTGTAGTTTGTTTCTGTTACAGCAGATAAGGAATCTATTATCAGCATGGGATATGCCGAGCATTTAGAAAGTTTACTGGATGACCACTTTTAAAGCACGGTATAGCTTTTCCTTTCTCAGACACAGTCTCACAATATTTCCAAGAACTTTAACAATTATCATGAGACTATTTAGACCAGCTAACTAAAGAACAAGTATCTAATTGGCCTATCTTTATCACTGGTTTAATCTAACAAGCTACAGGCCATATGATTTGAAATTACAATCCAGTTTCAAGCTCATAACTTACTTTATTTAAAAAAATGAGTAGAATAAAATCATCACTGAGGTTCTAACTTTCCTTGCAAAAAGTAGCTACATAAAAAATGTTGCTAAATACAATAATAAAGAATGAAGGAACTCAAAGGTCATTTAGACCACATGGACATGATTAATGAAGAAACTGCACTCAAATGTTTTCAATTACTTAATAAAAATATTCACACCATGATGAAAAACTGTCAGTTAGTTCTGAAGTATAGTAAAGAAATTCTTCAAATTAGATTGCACTAAATGACTGTCCTTGACAAGATAAATCTTGTTTTCCTTTGATCTTCTGATAATGCCAGCACATACTTTTGAGGGGTCTGGCAAGAAACACACAGAGGATCCTCACTTGCCAAAATCAATAACATCCATTTCCATGCCTGAGAGACAGAAACGCTGGCTAATAACAGAAACATGGTCACTGGAGGCTGGAGGAACACTTGTTTGTGCCTAGTTCAGTATACTAGAGTGACTGCTGAAGAACGATTCCGCCTGGTAAAACTCCTACGTCTAGCACTGTCACACTTGGTTTCTGTATCTGCCAAATCCAGTAAAGGTCGATTATGCAAGTCAGCCCTGCCTGAGGGCTTGTCTATCTTGAACATTCAAATTTCCAAAACAATTCTATTGCTTCCTTTCATGACTCAGTATTTGTGCTCTATTTTTTCAGTTTTACTTTTCGTCCCATTCTTCATCTCCTTTTTGGTTTGTAACTTCTCTTTGGTACATGCTGATCCAAACATATTTTAACATGTGATGCAGAGCCAAATCCATGCATTTAATTTATGAAGGGTAAGTTATGTGATTGCCCTTTGTATAGGAAAATTTGTTTTTTGTGTTAAGCATAAAATAAATGGTGGGGTGAGGGAGCATATCTTTCTCTATTTTACTTACATTTTTTCTGTTATGCTGGTGTTAAGAGCCATGAGCAGGATTCTGTCAAGTTACCACAGGTAAAAATAAAATATGATTATGTGCAAAAATCTTCCTTATTATGAACATCATAAAATAAAACCTGATGGTGTTAGCAAACATCTGAGAGCTATTGGCCTGCACTATTTAATTTAATCCTCATGCACATTTTTTAAGAAGTAGAGCTTAAGGATGTGATCACTTACTACCTTCCCGAGAAGCTCAGCCTCATTCTGTGCATACTATGATAGTGCTCCCTTAATGAAGAGCTGTTTAGTGCTTTTCCTTCTCCTTATGCCACATCCATGGTTCAGAAGATAGAATTCCAAATTTTCTTGTGGGCTTTCTTACGTTGCTCATCCCTGCATGGTGGCATACTTTGGAAATGTCTTCATTTGTATTTGTAATTGTCCTCTGAATGGAGGGATGTTTTACCAAGGGAGATCTGATTAAAGTGTTCAGTAACCTGAAATGCCTAGGATTTGCTGTTTTCAAATATTTTGCTTTTTTCCATGCTGTATTTTCTAAGCACAGTCATATTTGATTGCACTTGTGAATAATCAGCTATTAGACAGATCAGGCTTCTTTCCTTTCCTTATTTCCTTACTTCAGTACCTTCTACTTCTTCTTCAGCTTTTCACCCAATCATTGGCATTAGATTCTCTTGTCCCTTCCTCCATTTCTTATACCTGTCACTTTCCTAGCTTTTCACAGATTTACAGAGTGGAAGGGGTTGGAAGGGACCTCTTGAGATCATCTAGTCTGACCCTCCTATCAGAGCAGGATCGCCTAGAGTAGATCACACAGGAACAAGTCCAGGTGGCTTTGCAAAGTCTCCAGGGAAGGAGACTCCACCACCTCTCTGGGCAGCCTGTTCCAGGGCTCTGTCACCCTCATGGTAAAGAAGTATTTCCTCATGTTCAGGCTGAACCTTCTGTTTTCCAGTTTATGGCCATTGCCCCTACTCCTGTCACTGGACACCACTGAGAAGAGCCTGGCCCCATCCTCCTGACACCCACCCTTTAGATATTGATAAACATTGGTAAGATCCCCCCTCAACCTCCTCTTCTCCAAGGTAAACACACCCAACTCTCTCAGCCTTTCCTTTTCCCCAGAGCTGCCCTCCAAGAGAACAGCCCCCAACCTGTACTGATCCATTGGGTTGTTCTTCCCCAGAAGCAGTACTTTACACTGGTCCTTACCAAATTTCATCACATTACTCCCCGTCCAGCTCTCCAGCCTGTCCATGTCACACTGGATAGCAGCACAGCCTCCTGGTAGCCACTCCTCTCAGTTTGGTATCGTCAGTAAACTTGCTGAGAGTACGTTCTATCTCTTCGTCCAGGTCATTGAATATACTGAATGTTTGCTCTTAGAAACTCTTAAAACCTTCACCAGTAAAAAAAAAAAAAAAAATTATGGGCTCAGCCTAAATGTGTTCACTGCTTAAAAAATATTTACAATGAGGAGTTAGACACTGGCAAATTTTGCATTAACAAAGAATGAACTTTTGCAAGAAACATGAAGTCACTTTCCCCTTTTTAGGGGCAAGAGTCCCTGACTACAGCCACTGTTAGACTCTGGGCTTAAAGGTTAGAAAAATTGAGTCTGTGGGTTTAGAAAGGAAAGAGAACAGAACAGAACATTTCAGTTGGAAGGGACCTACAACAATTATTTACTTCAACCGCAATTAAAGTTGTTGGATGAACTGTTACACTGAGAAGTCAAGGATGACAAGAAGATAGGGAGACAATATTAGCCAGTCAATTTTACTGCAGAAAAACACTCCATCTGCTTCCCTGGCTGTGAACAGTTTCAATGGCCATGGGACTGCAATATAGGCACAATACGGCAAGAGGGAAATTGCAGCTTTCATGAGCTAACTTCCAGGAGGAACTGGAACAAAATCCCTTACACTATGTTTGAAATTGCTGGCTGATCTGTGATGATGAACATCTTCAAAGCAAACTACATGAAGCAGGTAGGTCAACTGCCACATAAGCTCTTGCTGTCCTAAGGACTATTTGAGACCTCTAAGCAGCTCATGGTCCAGGAAATGACAACTCCGAAGTTCTCTGTTGTGTGCAGAACTCTCTTGAGTAAGTCTGATTTACTCAAGCTTGGCACTGAGGCCAGATCTGATCCCCATTGTACAATAAACAGTGTTATTATATGATTCAGGTTTTATTACAAGGATTCACTTTCCAGGAGTAATATTAAGTTAGTCACACATTTATGACTATCAGCATATGAACTGAATAGATTTCTTCCACATAATAGGGTAAAGCAGTTCTGGTGTGCTGGCAGCCAGTTGTAAAGTACAAAAAAATCAATGTAAATGTGTAGATGTAATGGCTTGATTATATTATAATGAAATATATATTTTGAAGAAGGCAGGAAAATAATTTACATATGTCATTGTGGAGATATATTTAGCAACTTTCTATGTTTATTTATCCTATATTTTTTTCAGAGAAGGATTTTACTGGGCAAGCTCAAGTATTTAGACAAAATAAAATAATTAATAATACATTTGACATTTGATTGAAGTTTTCATGTACTGCTAAAATCTTATTTTTGGAATTCTAAAGTTTTGCAAAGTTAGTCCCAGTTAAGAGATTTCTGATTAAGGTGAGTTTTGAGTACTTATCATTTAAAAGAAAGATATAATGCCTGTTCAGAAATTACTTCTGTGGAGCTGGCACTGCATTCTACAATTCACATGGTTATAGGTATAGATCTATGGTGGGTTGACCCTGGCTGGAGGCCAGGTGCCTGCCAAAGCCACTCTATCACTGCTCTCCTCAGCTGGGCAAGGGAGAGAAAAGATAACATAACGTTTGTGGGTCAAGATAAGGACCGGGAGAGATCACTCACCAATTACTGTCATAGGCAGAACAGATTCAACTTGGAAAAATTAATTTAATTTACTACCAATCAAACTAGAGTAAAATAATGAGAACTAAACCCAAATGTTAAAACACCTTCACCCCACCCCTCCCTCCTTTCTTGTGCTCAGCTTCACTCACATCATTCTCTACCTCCTCCCCGTCAACAGCACAGGGGCATCGGCAATGGGGGTTGTGGTCAGTTTATCTTCACACGTTGTATCTGCTGCTCCTTCCTCATCAGCAACCAACGTGACATCTTCCCAGGGGCTGCAGGTCTTCACGAACAGCTCCAGCGTGGGTCCCTCCCACGGGGCGCAGTCCTTCAGGAGCAGCCTGCTCCAGCCTGGGTCTCCACGGGGTCACAAGTCCTGCCTCCAAACCTGCTCCAGCCTGGGCTCCTCTCTCCATGGGGCCACAGCTCCTGCCAGGAGCCTGCTCCAGTGTGGTCTTCCCATGGTGTCACAGTTTCCTTCAGGCATCAATCTGCTTAGGCATTGGGTTCTCCCAGGCTGCAGGTGGATGGTGCTGCTCCATGTGACCCTCCACAGCCGGCCTCACCATGGGCTGCCCCAGGGGCTGCCGGGGAATCCATGCTCCAGAGTCTGGAGCACCTCCTCTCCTCCTTCACTGATGTGGGGGTCTGCAGAGCTGTTCCTCTCACATATTCTCACTCCTTGCCTTTGCATATATTTGTGTTCATCAGAGAAGTTATAGAAAGGGAACATTTATTGATAATGTTAGTTTGAACAAAGACGTTTGAAATATGAACTGCTGCCTTTCTCAAATGAGTGACTGCCTACTGAAGGGTGGCTAATTTTGTCAGACACAGGTGAAGCTTCTAGCAATTTTTCATGGAGGCCACTCCTGTAGCCCCCCCCCCCCAACCAAAACCTTGCCACACAAACCTAATACAAAGTGACAGAACTGTTTTTAAGAAAACCCCTCACAGAGTATGTTACTGGTGACTCCCTACCCCTTCTTCTTCAAATAACTCCATTTTTTCAGCAATAATTGAGGCAGAGTTCCTGCAGAAGGCAGCCTCATTCACCCCAAAACCAATTGTAATTCATTTCTTGAGCTTCAAAGGATGGAGGAGTCCTATGGGAAAAAATAATAATAGAAAATAATTGTAAAGAAATTATTGATTATCAAAATCTCTCTACTTAAACAACTATTAGTATGTTGCTCTCTATATTGACTCCCAAATAGACAAAAGTAAATTCAGTGTCAGCCAGGCTGGTTAAGCAACTGAGATCAGAAAATGTATACACAAATGGTAAATATCCTATCTAAATATCCTATGTACAAGGTACAAACAGTAAGGTTTATACCTTTAATGGAAGCATGAGGTAAGTATAAATCAGATACTCATATGTATATAACATATTTACATAGATGCATACACATATGTGCAACTGCATATATATATATGTTCATATACATGTAAATGTTTCACCAGGCATTTTATAGAGAATATTGCCATAAAATAAGCTGTGCCTGCAAAAGGAAAATATTTTGTAAGATATGTAAACTGCAGTCAAGGCTGCATTGAACTACTCAAAAATTATTTGGTTAAAGGGTAAATACACCTTGTACCTCATAATGAAAATCTTATAGGTAGGGGTGGAGATTAACACTGCAGGCTGTCTGCCGAATATTAATAAAATTCAATATATTTTCTAAAAGGTATAATTTATATTTTGTGGAAATGAGTCTCTTTTCTAATAAAATTCTTCTGTCCTTCATTCTGTTCATATAATTTTTCTATAAATCATCCTGTAGGATTTTTTTCTAAATATTCATCTCAGAGAGAACCTATTTAAATAAGCCCTCTTAGCAAGATATTTCAGAATTAAAATTACACCATGAGCAATACTTTATCCAATATGCTTCCTTCTATAGAATTTCTTTGTGACTAAAACAATATTTTGTAGAATTACATTATGTTAAAATAGCTGATCTGAGGTGATGCTTCTAGTATATAAATATTATGTAAAAAAAGATCAACTAATTATCTTTAACTATTTTAATTTAGCCAGTCTCTGAACCTGTGCAAAAGTAGCTGATTCTTCTCTCCACATCTACATATATAGTGAAAAAAACCTAAGGGCATTGCACTCAGCTTCACCACAAAGAAAGCATAAGAAAGGAGAAAAGTGCTGCTGGTTATACTTTATTTTCTTGGATTTGCAGTAAACCAGAACATTATGCTCTTTGTAGTCATGTAAAAATAAAGTCTGTGATGTCCCTGGAATTCTTGTGGAGGTTTGATAAAAAAAAATGGGTAAATTGTATTTTTAGAGAAAAGATATAGAACTAAAATAAAAGCAAAAACCTGGCACCATTTCCTAGATGGAAAAAGCTTATATTCAAATTTGGGGCCATATGTCATAGTGTCCTCTCAATTCTTGCGGTAGATATTTGTCTGAAGCAGAAGATGACATGCACGCATACGTAAGTGCTTTTCTGAATTAAGATTCACTGATTAACTGCATTATTTTTGTTGAAAGATGGAAAACAAGTAGCAAATGAAGGTTAAAATTCCAGAACTTGGCCCATAATTTTATTTTCTTCTTTAAGTAAGTTAATATTTCCACAGTGTATAGAAAAAGTGCACGAAAGTAAAGGTAAAGGTCATATTTATTCGAAGAAATGACAGTTGTTTCCATGGTACACATAAATCTTACCAGAGAACATATCTGTCGCTAAGTTAAGTTTCCAGGAAACTTGGAAACTGAATACAGTAAGCTGTACATGCATTACTTCATGCCTACAAAATACTGTTAAAGCTTGCATTGAACCTGACTGGTGCATAAGAACAGGCAAGCAAATGTTTCACTACACAATATCTGCAGTATAGACCAACATTTCTGCTGAAGATATTTGGTCAATAATAACATCATTACTAGGCAATAAGCTATATTTATGTCTAATTTACTACATGTAATAACACATAGCAATATATAGTGGTGTGCAATGATACACACACACATATGTATATGTACACATATATCACTTCTAGAATTTACATACTAGATAGTAGATAGGTAAGTAGAATTTACTACAATAATTTCTACTCTCTGTGAGGCTAAACATTTACCTATTCACTTCTTCACTTTGAGGGTTCCAGAGCACTGGAACAGGCTGCCCAGAGAGGTTGTGGAGTCTCCTTCTCCGGAGGTGCTCAAAACCCACCTGGGTGCATTCCTGTCCAACCTGCTCTAGGCAAACCTGCTTTGGCAAGGGGGAGTGGACTAGATGATCTCTGAAGTTCTCTTCCAACCCCTACCTTTCTGTGATTCCGTGATTTGGGCTGAATATTAGGAAGAAATTCTTCACAGAAAGGGTTTTCAGGCATTGGAACAGGCTGCTCAGGGAAGTGGTTGAGTATCCCTGGAGATATATAAAAGATGTGTAGATGTGGTGCTTAGGGACATGGCTCATTGGTGGACTTGACAGTGCCAGGTTAATGGTTGGACTTGATGGTCTTTGCCAGTCAAAATAATTCTACTCCAGTACTTAGTGTCTGTAAGAATGGCCAATAAAGGAGAAAACGTGGTACTGGCTGTGTGCCAAATGTAGTTCAAGCTGCTTCTAACATAAGCTTGTCGCGGTTTAGCCTTATCTGGCAATTAAGTCCACCAGTCGCTCTACCACTCATCCCCTCTCCTAGTGGAAAAGGGTCGTAGGAAACAAAAAACTAAGGAAGCTCATAAAAGTTGAGATAATAATTATTTAATTATATAAGTGAGACTTATAGTAATACTAACAATACTACGGCTAATAAGTAATTAAAACAACAGAAAATAGAACATATGATAAAGGATCTCACCACCTGTGGACCAACACAGCCAGATTCCAAAACAGCAAACAAAATCCAAATGGAGAGAAAAATAAGAAACAAAACCTCGAGCCTAAAAGCCCAAGACCCGGGAGACAGAAAATTCCAACCCCCCAGCAAATCAACCTAACAAAGGAACCTCATTCTCTGCTAATGGCCTGACACAAAGAGAAAGCAAAGCTGTCTCCCAGCCTCTAAAAGCCTAAACCCTCCACCTCTTTTGGGTCCTTGTAAACTGCTGCAAAACTGCTGGCCTTGCAGACTGACCACTGAGCTTGATGTATCATGGAATGAAACAAGATACAGTGGGCCAGCCAGCTCTCTGTAGGAGAGCAGCTTGTCCCTGCCTGAAACCAGCACAAGCTCCAACGCTGGCTACTACTAGTTGTAGATTTTTCCCCAGTTTGCTAGACTGTAGGTCATGGTACAGAGCACCATAACACATTATGTGCAGTTGACATGCCTGAGGGATGGAATGCTATCCAGGGGGACCTGGAAAAGGTCAAGAAGCAGGCCATGTGAACCTCATGAGGCTCACTCAACAAGGCCAAGTACAGGGTCCTGCACCTGGGCCAGGGCTAACCCCCCAGTATCAATACAGGCTAGGGGATGAATGGATTAAGAGCAACCCTGGGGAGGCCATGGCGGTACTGGATGAAAAGTGGACATGAGCCAGCAGTGTGTGCTAGCAGCCCGGAAAGCCAACTAATCCTGGGCTGTATCCAGGAGCATAGCCAGAAGGTCGAGGGAGGGGATTGCCCCCCTCTACTCTGCTCTGGTGGGACGCCACCCGGAGTACTGCAGTCAGCTCTGGAATCCCCAACATAAGAAGGATATGGACGGGTTGGAACGAGTCCAGAGGAAGACCACAAAAATGATCAGAGGAGTGGAGCACCTCTGCTATGAGGAAGGCTGAAAGAGCTGGGCTTGTTCAGCCTGGAGAAGAAAAGGCACAAAGTGTTAAGGACCTTAGACTGCCAGATAACAATCATGAGAAGGGACATGGGCAGGGTATCTGAAGGAGAACAAGAATAATAAATAATGTTACAAAATCATATTTGGCAAGTCAACGGGAACACCTGGACTCACAGAAGTTCATGTGTGAACAACCAGATTGCCCATTTCACAGAAACATAGGATTCCGAAATATACTTCAAAGAGTGTGTCTATGTACTATTGCATGATTATGCTTAGCATTTTGTTTCAAGCTGTATGTGAACTTTTGGAAAAAACTTATGTTTACATTCCTTCCCTTATTGAGGAAGGTCTCATGATCATGAAATAAACCTTTTGTAATTTTACTCTCCTGTCCCTTTCTTCTTCATTTGACAAATGTCCCAAATTGCTTTTCTGATAGAAAGATTTATTTCTCTCTATTGACTATGGAAGGAACTTGTGATAGATAGACCTGGTTAGATGCTTGCACTGTAGACAACTGAAATCAAGTAAGAATAATTCCACTTCATCTGTGAAATCAAATTGTAAATTGGCAGGTTTGGAATGTCAAATTTTCAGTGATACTGGGTAATGCTGCAAAATGATCCACGTTCCTCAGTATGAAAGTCTCTGAGAGTAACTACATTCTGAAGCAGGAGGATTAAATTCATATCAGGTTGTTGGGTTTTTCCTATAATTACTATAGAAAGCCCAGTCATCTTCCCATTTTTTTCTGAATTTTTATCATCAAATGTCCTTTTCTGAACCTTTTCTAAGGTGCTGCCCTTCTGGTGCTGGCAGAAACATCCTGTCTACATGGGACTGGTAGATTTGACCTAGGACATATGGGATGTCCATGCAAGAACTGGGAGATTGGATAGCGTACATTGGAGTGTCTCAAATGATCCTAGATGTCCCTGTTTAAGCAACTGAATCTCAAATATAGAGGTTCAAATCAGTTGCCATCACATGGTCCCATAGTACTGGCAGATATCACATAAAATCTACAGTAGATGTGTCCTCCTCTAGACCTGCAGCTTGAGGTGAGGTGGAAAACACCAGGACTCTCAAACACCATTGGAAGTCAATGTATGGAAAGTTAAATTGTGTACAGAATCCCACAAGTAATTTAAAATCAGGTAAATTCTGAGTGATTTAATTTCATTTCCTTCCAATGTGCTTTTTTTTCTCAGCACACCATCCTGCTAATATTTGCCATCAGAAACATTAGTTATTTTCTTCCTTCTGTATTTATGACCATAAAGTCAGGAAACCATGACTATACAATCTTTATGAGAAATTGGTCGAACTATACTGAAGATCACAATAGGTAACTCTTTCTGGGAAGCATGAAATGTTTTAATACATACTTTAAACAACATCTCAAAATACACAGTATGAACTGTATAGACAAAAAAAATGTATGTACAGATATTTCATCCTATTATTCATGTTTTTGCAGTGTCCAGTGGCAGCTTATTCTTGAAGGTTTTTGTTTCTATTTGCATCTTTCTATGTCATGAGAAACAATTATGGCTTTGATATGCCTAACCTGGAAGAAAACATTTATTCTAGAAAATATTTTAACAGTACATTAAAATTCATAATCTTTCAATGATTTAATATTTTTGTCTGTTTTAAAACTTAGTGTATCCTTCAGCTTTTTTGACTGGCCCTGAATTTTGGCATTATTATTAGATTATGGCAGTTTTTGGCTCTTTTATAAAGTGTTTCCCCTAGCTATATAATTTCAGTTTAAATAATAATACTTAGGTTGGTAGCTCAGAGTTAATATCTTATTCTTTAGGGACAAAAATCTGAATTTTGAAATTTGCATTAACATTTTTAATTTGTTATCCATAATGGATTAGAGAATCCTGTGAAAAGAAATTGCACACTCTGGTCTTCTTTCGGGCTCCTATTTACACTGTATAGTACCCACCATGATCGCTTATGGAATAATACCTTGCCTGCCACAATTCTATGTCCTTTAATAATTTCCTTCCTGGAAGGCATCTTAATAAGGCGTTCAGTCTATGATGAAATACTTCAGGACCTGATTAGCTTATATTCCAAAAGGCAGCTGTATAAAGGTAGCATTCATTTTTCCTGTGTCTGTGGAGGACTGCGAAATCCTAGCAGCATATCTAATTTTCCAAAGAACATAAACCTTAACAACTCAGTCAATATTCCCTGTGTACAAGGAAGCAGAAATGTCCTGTCTCATGCTTTCCTTCAGGGACATGCTGTGGGTAAAAAGGCAAAATTATTTAAGGAAGTTGTTCAAAAAAAATAATCCTTTGGCTCTTCAGGTGACTGGAAGAGACCTTCAAATGACATGTTTCAGGTCTTTCAGCTGCCTTTCTTAGGCTTGGCTATGTTCAGGACATTAAAAAAAAACAAAGAACTAAATGTAGGCACTTCACTGAAACACCTGTTGGGAGTGCCAATAGTCAGTATATATGCAACCTATGCAAACTATTTAACTAAACCACAGTTTTATCTTTGTGTTTCAGCTTCGTAAAATGCTGTTTGGTCTCCGTTCCTCCTAGGCCGTATCTTCTCTGTGACAGACTTTGATCATCTCAAACCTAGGCTTTTTTCTGCGGGATGAGGTACAGTAGGTGAAACACAACCATGTGTTATCCCCTTGATTGCACCTCAGGCAAACTCAGCTCTCCCACTGGTTTTGTGCCATATCTACCAGCTGCAAAGGCACAATGGTGTTAATACTCGAAGAGAACTAAAATAGCAGCAGCAGACCAAGTTTATCCTATCCATCTCTACTTTGAGTCTGTATCAGTGCTTGTGAGGCTCTTTGACATACAGTTAACCACTTAAAACATTTTTCCCCAAGGTAATTAGACTATCCTTCAACAATTACTGCAAGCAGTCCTGACTTTATGCATTTTGGGGTTTTTTTGGCACACTATATATTTATTCACTTTTTTTTTTGTCTGTTTATTGCTCTGAGCACTCTTTTCTTGGGATCATACCAGATGCCATGTCCACCATCCCATACCTCATGCACTGACCTCTGTTGTATGGCTTTTCCCAGATCTTTTCTTGCATTATTGGCTATTACACTTGTTCTTGTGCAGATTTTGCTTTTAGTTCCCTTGCTGTTTCTTCTGTCTGTGAATACAAACCATACACATTGCCTTTGTCAATACCAAAGGTTTTTGGAGCAATCTTTCACTGCACCTCATTATTTCTGGTTACTTATGAGAGGAAGAGAAGAACAGAAAGTGACCATTGCTTAGCATCTTCAGTAAATATGTAGGAAGATCAACTTTCTCACAGCTTTGAAAGGTGCTTGCAGCGACAGAGCCCAAAGCACTGCGAAGGTTAAAGTTTAACTTTTACAAAACATATGCAGTTAGAGTACGTTTCCTCTTACTTTAAACAGCTGAAGTGGTAGACTGCTACTGTGAAACACCTTCTGCAGTCAAAGATGGAGATAGCTTCACGCAGAAGACAGCTCATCTTGAGCAGTTGTACCTCAATTCAGTTGTCCATGTGTAATTCAGATGCCAAGAGGTCCTCACCTGACCTTCAGGTGCCATTTCAAAAGGGTCTGTGTGTCCCCTATCTCCTACCTAACCAACCTGGTGCAGGCAACTCAGGGCTGTACAGCATTTCAAACATTAATTGCCTGTGTTGTTAACTTTGTTGTGTCTTCTGTGTCTACTTCAGGGTGAGCTCACATCCTGGAAGTACCAATTCTTCTCTATTTACTATAAAGAGGCCTAAATAATCACATTAGATCTTTCAAATGGTAAAAAAAAGTGCGACTGATGTGCTTTTAGCCAGTGGAACTGATCCCCACAGGAACCATCAGAACAAAAGGCAGCCCTAGTGTTTAGAAGAAGGATTAGAAATTTCTTACTGAATTTGAAAAATATAAGTCTTGGAAGGTTTTTCAAACTTTTTTTTTTTTTTTTTTAGAGTAAAAGTTGAGTTTTAGGCACTGGGAGTTAGAGATGCAGACTCCTTGAGCAGATCAGTTTCAGTCCAGGACAGCTTAACGATGCCTCTGACAAATGTGTGGGTTTTTTTCCCCATAACAATGCCTCTGACAAGGGTGGGGTTTTTTTCCCCATGGCTCAAGATAAGTTTGTTTTGTGATTCAATCTTTAATTAAATTATTTTGAAGACAAGGTCAATAAATTTGTATGACAGAAAAACAAACAAACAAACAAACACCACTACCAAAAAAGACCTCTTTCTTCTGTGACAGAAGTAGATCAACAGTATATGAGGTAAAGATCTCCTCAGTGCCTATGAATGCATTGAGATCATGTGAACACTTTTCCATGATTTCAGTTTTCCACATTAAGTTCTTTTTCCCTCTAAGACCCATCAATGAAGTGACCAAAAAAACCCACACAAGGTGGATGGGGAGGCTTGTTTGGACTGGTGTTCTAGTTTCTAGAGTTCAGACAGAATAGTGTGACCTATTCAACCATGTAAAGGCAGGTGTCCTTTTAAAACTTGGGTTCCCATCTTTTTTGCTGGAGCTGGGAGGTTCTGTGCTCCTTTCAATTCCAACTACGTCAGTTACTTGCTAATATGGGGGCACTGGTCTTGTTTTGGAAGTTCTATATAGAAAACCAGTCTGCCTAGATTATGGGACGTTACACCTCTTATAAACCTATTCTCTCACTATTTCTGTAAGGTCTCCCCCTCCCTGAGAGCTTCTCCTACAACATACATAGTCCCTATTAAGTCTCATTTTCCCTCAGAAAACCATCAAAATGCATATGCATGTTCTTTTTTGAAAGCACATTAACCTTTTGAAATAGAAATAAAAACCTGAATTAAATAGGAAGATATTTACCAATTTAGCATTTTGCATGCTCCTGATGATATTTATGTAACTGATATGCAATTTTTTACTAATTTTATTACTACTATTTTGCATGGTTTCTTTTATCTCACTGGCATAGATATCACACATTGATAGATTTTCATTTTCCTCTGATTCTACTTCCATTTAATGTTCACTTTATATTTTGACATGTTTGCTCTGATTTTCTTTCTGCAAAACCTTTCCTCTTTTACTCTGTCATTAGCAAAATACAAAATGCTGTAAGTGTAGTTTTATTCTGATTCTATATTAAGCTTGAATAAGCGTTAAATGCATGTCATGGAAGACAAACTACACTTGTACAATCTCTATCAAGGAACACATTCAAATAGAATAAAAACAATTCAGCGCTGTTTGCTGTCTACTTCATAGGCATATATTTAATTAAATTATGCTGCTCCTAAAATTCAAAAAGCTTAATCTTTTTCTGTCCTTAAATTAAACTCCCTGTGCTCTACAATGACCAAAACAAATAATCTATGACCTACAAACAAGACACTTGCATTCCCTAAAGATTTGCTTCATCTTCTCCTCCAGGTTATACATCTTTGAACCTCTCTTTTCTGTAACGACCTTCTGGTGCTCATTAGCATGCTGATTACCATTAACACAGCTATAATGTAGCAATTTTCTTGGTGTATGTCGAGGAGAAATGCTCATCTGAATGCAGTCAAGGGACAAAATTAACTGCATAAATCTACAGCACAAACTGGATCTCATCCAACTTTACATGAGTCTTCCTCCCTCTGCTAGGTGTGACATCATCATCTTGCTCCCCACTGATGGCTTAATAAGTATCCCCAGGTTTAACAGTATTTAATTTACCCCTTCTCTAAATGTTATATTTCCAGTGATAGCTGACCACCTTGCTGTGCTTTCTCTTAATGTATGTTTACCTTTTTTTCCTGTCTCTCCTTATTAGTCCTTGAGTTACATATACATTTATTAAACAAAGATTATACAAATGTATGTGTATACCTGTGCATCATTACTTTCATATTTTGTGAAATACTTTACAGGGAAATGAACTAGGACATTTTCTAGCAAAGAATATATTTACAGAACTAAGATTTTGGCTGACATATGCATGTTCTGACTATAAAATAATTATTCCATATAAGAGGCGGTAAATACTGGCCTAAGTATGTTGTTTACTTTGAGTCTGAGAGAAAATCTTTTCCCAGGAAAAAAATAGAACAGCCCTACAAGAAGTCCTGAACTTTGCTTCAAAATGACACCAAAACCCACAAATTATGATAATTTTTGGTCACAGGGTGGTGTGGTGGATAGATGAAAGAGGATTCAGCCAATGAAAACTTATCTAATTCAATCAAAGGCAGTTTTTTTCTAAATATTGTACGAAGTAACAGTAAACCTCCACGGTTCTCTGTATTTACACAGATCTTACTCTAATTCAATTATCCTGAACTAGTCTACTTTGGAATGAGAAGATTTACTTCTGAAAGAGGAAGCATATAACTAAGAAAAAAAGTGGCTTTGGATAAAAGAAGAGATATTCAAAGAGATGGAAAACTGGGCAAGAAAAATGGTAACTGGCAAATGAGGAGGTAACTAAGAAGAAGAAGGAGAGGGAAAAGAAGTGAATCAGGATAAAGACCTGACGGAAAGTAAATCAGATGGGAAGAAAGAAGAAAGAAGAAAGAAGAAAGAAGCCTACTGAAGGTTAACATGGTCCTGGCACAACTGGTACTTAGAATCATAGATTCATTTATGTTGGGAAAGACTTTTAAGATCATCAAGTCCAACCATTAACAAAGCACTGCCAAGTCCACCATTAACCATGTCCCTAAGTGTCACATCTACAAGTCTTTTAAATACCTCCAGGAATGGTGACTCAACCATTTCCTGGGCAGCTTGTTCCAACGATTGATAACGCTTTCCATGAAGAAATTTTTCCTAAAACCCAATCTAAACCTCCCCTGGAAAAACTTGAGGATGTTCCCTCTTGTCCTATTCTGAGCCTCCTCCAGAAAAAGACCAACCCTTACCTCGTTACAACCTTCTTTCATGTTGTTGTAGAAAGCAGTAAGGTCTCCCCTGAGCCTCCTCCAGGCTGAACAACCCCAGATCCCTCAGCCATTCCTCAAAAGACTTGCGCTCCAGACCCTTCCCCAGCTCTGTTGCCCTTCTCTGGACACACTCCAGCACCTCAATGTCTTTCTTGTAGTCAGGGACCCAAAACTGAACACAGGATTTGAGGTGCCGCTTCACCAGTGCCCAGTGCAGGGGGACAATCGCTTCCCTACTCCTGATGGCCACACTATTTCTGATACAGGCCAGGATGCTATTGGCCTTCTTGGCCACCTGGACACACTGCTGGCTCATATTCAGCCGGCTGTCGACCAACAACCCCATGTCCTTTCTTGCTGGGCACCTTTCCAGACACTCGTCCCCAAGCATGTAATGTTGCATGGTATTGTTGTGACCCAAGTGCAGGACCTGGCACTTGGCATTGTTGAAGCTCACACAATTGGCCTCAGTCCACTGATCCAGCCTGTCCCAATCCCTCTGTAGTCTTTCTACCCACAGGCAGATCAACACTACCGCTACCCCATGTCCTTTCTTGCTGGGCACCTTTCCAGACACTCGTCCCCAAGCATGTAATGTTGCATGGTATTGTTGTGACCCAAGTGCAGGACCTGGCACTTGGCATTGTTGAAGCTCACACAATTGGCCTCAGTCCACTGATCCAGCCTGTCCCAATCCCTCTGTAGTCTTTCTACCCACAGGCAGATCAACACTACCGCTCAACTTGGTCTCACCTGCAAACTTACAGAGGGTGCCTTTGATCCCCTCATCCAGATCACTGGTAAAAATATTAGAACTGGTCCCAATACTAAGCCCTGGAACACCACTTGTGATGCCACCAACTGGATTCCACTCTGTTCAGCACAACTCTTTGGGCCTGGCCATTCAGTCAAGTTTTTACCCAGTGAAGTGTATGCACATCCAGGCCATCAGCTGCCAGTTTCTCCCGGAGAGTGCTGTGGGAAATGGTGTCAAAGGCTTTACTAAAGTATAAGTAGACAACATCCACAGCCTTTCCCTCATCCACTAAGTGGGTCACCTTGTCCTAGAAGGAGATCAGAGATAAGGTTCATTAAGTAGGACCTGCCTTTCATGAACTCAGGTTGACCAGGCCTGATCACCTGGTTGTCTTGTATGTGCTGTATGATGGTACTCAAGATGATCTGCTCCATAACCTTCCTCAGCACCAACAGACAGACTGGCAGGCCCATAGTTTCCTGGATCCTTCTTACAGCCCTTCCTGTAGATGGGCATCACTTTTGTTAACCTCCAGTCAGTTGGGATGTCCCCAGTTGACCAGGACTGCTGATAAATGATTGAAAGTTGATTGGTGAGCACTTCTGACATCTCTCTCAGTACCCTTGAGTAGATGTCATCTGGCCCCATAGACCTGTGTGTGTCTAAGTAGTGTAGCAGGTAGCTATCCATTTACTCGTGTATTATTGGGACTTCATTTTGCTCCCCATCCCGGTTTTCCAGCTCAGGGGGCTGCGTACTCTGAGAACAACTACTCTTACTGTTAAAGACAGAGGCAAAGGGGGCATTAAGTACCTCAGCCTTTTCCTCATCGTTTGTCACTATGTTTCCCCTGCATCTAATAAAGGATGGAGATTCTCCTTAGCCCTCCTTTTTTTGCTAATGTATTTATAAAAACATTTTTAATTTTCAGTTACAGCAGTAGCCAGATTAATTTCTGTTTGGGCTTTGGGCCTTCTAATTTTCTCCCTGCATAACCTCATGACATCCTTGTGTTCTCCGGAGTTGCCTGGCCCTTCTTCCAAAGGTCATATAGTCTCCTTTTTTCTCTGAGATCCAGTCAAAGCTGTCTGTTCAGCCAGACCAGTCTTGTCTTTCAGCACATGGGGACAACCTAACTCTTGCACCTTTAAGATTTCCTCTTTGAGGAATGTCAACCTTCCTGGACTCCTTTGCCCCTCAGGACTGTCTCCCAAGGAACAATGTCAACCAAGCCAAAGTCAACCATCCAGAAGCCCAAGGTAGCAACACTGCTGAACACACTCCTTACTTCTCCAAGAACTGAAACCTGCATCATCTTGTGACCACAGTGTCCAAGACAGCCTTCAACCATCACATCACCCACACGTCTCCTGTTTTCAAACAAAAGGTCCAGTGGGGCTCCATTTCTTTTTGGCTCATTCACCAGCTGTGTCAGGAAGTTATATCTTCCACACACTCCAGGAACCTCACAGACTGTTTCCTCTCTGATGTATTTCCAGCAGACATCCGGTAAGTTGAAGTCCCTGAGATAATAAGGGCTAGTGATTGTGAGACTTCTCCCAGCTGCCTATAGAATATTTCATCTGGCTCTTCATCCTGGTCTATAACAAACTCCTACCACGATATCTGCCTTGTTGGCCTTCCCTGATTCTTACCCATAAACAGTCAACCCTATCATCACCAACATTAAGCTCCAGACAATCAAAACACTCCCTGAAATAAGGGGCTACCCCACCACCTCTCCTTCCTTGCCTATGCCTTCTGAAGGGATTATAGTCATCCATTGCAGCACTCCACTTGTGTGAGTCACCGCACCATGTTTCCATGATGGCAACTACATCACAGATTTCCTGCAGTGCAATAGCTTCCAGTTCCTCCTGTTTGCTGCCCATGCTGCATGCATTGGTGAAGATATCTGGGCCTGAGCCAGACATTGATCTGCTGGGTCTTCCTGTTTCTTCCCTCATCATTCCCTGCAGCTGGAAGGATAGAGAACACTGATTGTGTTGAACCCTTAACCAGTGGTCCCAAGGCCCTGAAGTTTTTCTTTATTGCCCACAGGCTTCTTGCTGCAACTTCATTACTGCCTAACTGAAAAATCAATAAGGATAGCAATCTGAGGGCCAGACCAGGGTAGGAAGCTTTGTCTTCACATCTTTAACTGAAACCCCAGGAAGGTAGCAGACATCCATACGAAGTGGGTTCAGTCTGCATCCTGGGGCCTCTGCTCCCTTCAGAAGGGAGTCACCTATGGCAATGACCCACCTTTTTTTCTTTTTGGAAGCAGTTTTGATGCAGGGCATAGACCAACTTAACCTCCAAGCCAGATGAACCATTGTCCTCATTATCATTTGGTTCCACCTGCAGAGTCTCGTACCTATGATACAAGGGCACCTGGGAAGGGTGGATAGTCACAGGGGTGGCTCACCTGTTGCACAGGAGCTTGCTGCCATTGCTTCCAGTCCCTTGTGTGCTGACAGGTGGAGAAAGGATGGGGAATCCTCCATATCATGTGTCCTGTCTGCCTGTGGGCCCTGTCTACCTCAGGGAAGTTAGAGTGTGATTCCAGTACTCTATCTCTCTCTCACACTCTCTGATACTCTTAAACCTCATTATGAAGCTCTTTCACTAAGCAGAGGAGCTTCTCTCCCTGAGCACATCTCCCACAGGTGAGCTCACTGCTGTCATCCAATGCTGGCATCAGAGCAGGACACACACCCTGCAGCCGGACACCTGGGTTGCAGCATGTTCTCCCCAGAGCTCTGTCTGGGAAGCTGCATCACTCATAGTAGGTGCAGAGCAGAGAGAGGCCATGGCTTTCTATTGGGTGGATACTATTGCTCCCTGGTCGAGCTGGCAGAGCTTCAGCATCCTTCCTGCATGCCCTTCCATGTTAACTGCCACTCAAGCTGCTGTGCCATGCCCTTGCTGCCATGCCCTGTTTGTCCGCCCTGTTGGCCATGTTCCTGGCCACTGGTGCTCCCTCAGACCTTCTTTTATACGTGCAGGGGAGCCTGGCTGCCATTGTTCCTGTCCCCACTCAGGTCTTGTCAGCCGCTGTGGCATGAGCTGCGAGCTCCTGGCAGTGCTCTCACCTCCCCCCAAGGTTCCCCAGGTTTGGGAATCCCACTGTGCAGCACACTGGAGTGCTCCACTGCAGATCCTGCCATCACCAAAGCTGCTTGCCTCAGCAACTGAGACTCCCAACTTGTTGGGAGAATTATTCTTTCTTGTTGACCTTAGGCTCAGGTTTCGTGGGGTGGAGAAGGAAACGATTGTCATCTTAGCATTAGGGACTTGGCTAAGGGGCCAGGTGGAAGACAAAGAGAAGAAAACAAGGCATAAATTCAGCAGTGCCATAGTGTCACCTCCTGACAAGCCTCTATTGCCTTCTGCTGTGTGTCTTTTGCATCATCACACTCCTGTAATGTTAGTATAAATTCTATGAGTGAGGATCATAATTCACACAAATTTAATAGACTCCTCAGGGCAGGATCAGTTATAAGTGCACCAATCCTGGCAGTGGTTTGTTCAACCTGTTCTTAAAAACTTCCACTGACAGAGCTCTTACAGCCTCCCTAGGCAACTTAATCTACCACTTTACTGCTAAAAATGTTTCTCAGATGTCTAAGTGCAATCTCATTAATTTAAGCCCATTAATCCTGACCTCTTTCAACATCTTTTTTATAGTTTAAAAATATTACTATGTCTTGTAATTTTTCTTTCTGCTTCACCGTTCAGTTTTTCCAATCAATGTTGCTACTCATCTACCTAGAATATCAATAGTCAAGGGGAATAACAGGTGGGAAACTAAAGAAAAAAGTGAGTAAAATGAACACCATTGAAATTTTGTGGGATTAATTCTGTCCTATGAACTGTAGAAGCATAAGATAGCCTATGTGCCAGCTAAAGGTAAAGCAGAGGTGTGGCTATCTTCAAATAGGTTAGAGAACTATCCCAAATGTGCATTACAACAGTGGATGAGTATGGTTTCCTACTGGGCAAAATCTGAACATCATTCGTAGGACTTTCAGTTAAGAAATCTCTACTTTTATAGCAGTAGTCTTCTGGGGTGGGGAGGGAGGGGAGGATAATCCCAAAATCAAGAATAATAACAATTTTCAACAGTTTGAGAATCCACACATCTTTCAGACCATAGTTCTTTGTCAAATTATATTGAAACTAGCCACACAAAATCATAAATATTGGTCATGGATTCAGAAAATACCTCTGAGTCAGAGTTATACAATCAAAGAAACACAGAGGCATACACCTGGTTGCCTTAAAAAATCATCAGCATCACCCTCCCCTAAACAAGAGGAGCATGAAAGTTCAATAACTCTATATGTCTGCTACAGAGTTGTCTGTATGCCCCCCTAATCATGGTGGGCTCTTGCAGATAATGGAGAGAAACAGAATTGTTTGGGATGTGATTTCTCTTACTTATCTTCATTGTAGTGACATGAATCATTCTCTCCTTAAATGTACCTCTTCCTTTCCAGGATCAGAAAAAGAAGGTCAGACAATAAAATCCAGTGTAGATGTCTGCAGTATGTTAGATTATATGAATTTATTGTAAACTGTGTATTTAGGCTACCTTAGTCTTGATTTTCTCCCCACACATGAAACAAAAAGAAAGGCCCTGACTCTTACACTGTAATTAACCTTTGCTCAGTTC
This sequence comes from Eurypyga helias, assembly GCF_000690775.1. Lineage (NCBI taxonomy): Eukaryota > Metazoa > Chordata > Aves > Eurypygiformes > Eurypygidae > Eurypyga > Eurypyga helias. Next base: position 205,819 of record NW_010253398.1, read on the forward strand.
ATCACTGTTTTAGAGAAATCACCCTTATGTTCAATGTGCCAAAACCCTTCAAACTTAATTTTGCTGCTCTTTGAGACCTATACATATGTGAAAAGTATCAATGCATTGACAACCATGTCTTTGGAAATGAGGTAACTGGCTGTGCTGGGTTCAGTCAGGAAAGAGTTAACTCTCTTTACCGTGGCTGCTAGGAAGCTGTTCCTGGATGCAGAGAGCAGCACTAAGTTCTTAGCTGGCACTGGGGAATGACTGCCCCAGATTCAAGGTCTTTCTCCGCTTCTGACCCTGCAGCTGCGTTCCCAGCTCTCGCTGTCTCGCTACAGGCAGTGCTGGGACACACAGTTCAGGCACCTGACCCAAACTGACCAAGGAAGTATTTCATTCATTTCACTTGTGAGAGTGGCTTTGTGGTATTTTGCTAGCCAGAGTTAAAGGACACTGGCTATAATGTGTAATGTTTATATAATGTTCCATCCATCCATTTTTATTTTCAGTATATGAAGAAAATCTCTTTATCAAGCTCTCAAATTATGTTTAGAGAAATCTCCAATTGTGCTTTCCTGAGTACTTACTAAGAAATATCTTTCTGACCACCTAACAAAATTTTTTATTTACCTGTGTCTGTTTTGCTTAGTGAAGTGTTGATTTCAGCGTTTCACTAGAATAGAAACTTCATAGCAGTTTCTCTTTTAATTTGATGCAAATTCATCTGATTATAAAGAACTCATCTGCTGTAAAAAAAAGGCACAAGGAAGACGCGGTAACAAAAAAGGGTGGTGTTTCCCCTATATATATATCAGAAACAAAACCAGAAAAAAATGGAACCATTTTGCCAAATATTGTTAACGCGTGTCATGCTCAACAAGAAGTAAATGTGAATAGCTTATTTGCTCTGTATAATGACTGACAGTAGCTAGCAGGTAATAAATTCCCTTGTTGTTAATAACAATGACAAAGAAAAACAACAATCAGTTTAGTGATGTATATGAAAAAATGGAGATCAATATAATATTAAGTCATTTAGAAGTGAAAGTCCTTTAAGCATTTTCCAAACACAGAATGTGGCAACAGGAGCATGCTGCTGTGGTGATGAATTGTGCACCATGCTGTCAGTTAGATGAGGAGATTATTCTTTTATCCTAGTTCCTATGTGATTTGAGTATAAATGAAGATGTCATGAAAGTATAGGCTATGTAAAGCTCAGGTGAGGTTACACCTATGCTAAGTAAGACTTGGTTCCCAAGGATCCTTGCTGAATACCTGGCTATGCAGCACTGCCGTATATCCAGACCAAGCTGAAGGATCTACAGAAGCCTTGTTTGCACTTTCACTTCCAAGGGACGGAAACTCAACACAAGGCTGGACTAGAGCACAGCTCACAGAAAGGGACCATAGGGAGTCATGGAAACTTGGATGCACTGTGGCTTCAATCACATCCTTCACTGTAAACTCACTTGTCTTCTTGCTGAAGTGATAAAAATGAAGGAAGGAGGAAGTCTTTCCTCTCCAAATTGATTTCTTAACATGGAACTCTGGATGCTGTGTTCCCTGATTTTAGATAGCTAGATCAAACACTGTGAAACAGAGGGGCATATCAGAAGTTCAGGGGCAAGCTGAGCATTAGGATCAAAAGAAAAGGAGGAAAATGCAGTCATACTTTACTTTTACAATAACAAAAACAAACACTAGTGCACATGTGGTAAGAGGGAGAAAAAGGCACTGCTAATGGCAATCAGCTTATCCTACTGGTCCAAAGAATCCTAATTATTACATTTGGAAAATGCTGTACAATACTCTGGAGGACCCAATTAGAGCAAGCTTAGCACAGGTTTCTGCTGGCAGCTTTTCTGTCAGAGTCAGTGATGACTGAAGCTGGGGATATGGTATTACTGACACCAGATGACAGATTCAGCAAAAGACTTGGATGTCTGATCCCAAAAGTGGAGAGTGATCCAGAAAAGCCTGCAGAAGCCACAGAATTGTCTGAGACACTAAGTATTTTTGCAGTTTAGCCATAAAATTTACTTGGGGAACTAAAGCCTGGTGTCTGGGCATTGCTGAACATCCAGGCATCATAAAGGCATTGAGACTTCATCAACTGAGTTTCTTCTGCTTATGTCCCTTGCTTTCCCTTGAAGTATTACATGCTGGATCACATCTGATACACAGTATCAACCCTGAAATCTGCAGTAACAACCACTTTCTTTCATAAAATGTGCATTTTTCCCTCTCATATAATAAAATAATTCTTACAGCACTTGTTCAGAAACTGAGAGATCTCAGTTTAACCTGAGCTTGGCCTTAAGGTGCACAGCCTCACATCCCGTATGCATGGGACATAAGGGAAGGGAGAGCGCAAGTCTTCTACTGTTGCACTGTTGAAGCTGTCCCATTCTGCAGAAGTTTTCACTGTTTTTAGGAAAGGAATAAAGGGGAAGGAGGAAGAAGGCAATAGCAGGAACACGATGCTGTTTCCTGGAATTGCAGTGAGTTTTTTCATCCTCACAGAGGATGGGCTTCCCAGAAGATGTAAAATGAGAAATATCTTCTCCCTTTATTCCAAATAGACTAAGAAAGAGGTAGTTAACAGGCTGGGCAAACTGGGGCAGTTCTGACAGAAGTAACCTCTTGTCTATGAGCTAACTCCTGGGTTTAGTTTGATATTATTATTATACCTTTTTATTTGGTGGATCACCATTGTTGAGGAAATAAATCACTTTTGGAGGTAGATACATAAAGTGGACTTAAGGGTTCTTGCTTTTTCCTTCCCCCTTATTGCCATCTGGAATATGGTACCATAATATGAAGGGCAGCAGCTGCCCTGGCCAGTACTGGGGTACAGCTGGATTATGATGCAGAAGAAAAATGTTCTTCATCCTCTAAGTCTGAGCTCATTCATCCCTGCTACCCCTACTCAAGCTGCATCTCAGCCTGCCCAGTCCCACCTCCAGGTATTCATTCCTTCCAAAATAAATGGATCCCTGAAGTGCTGTATGTAGTGGTTTTGTTCCCAGCACCTCATGCAGACCTCACCAAATGAGGATTTCTGTGCCCTAGTGAACTGTCAATGTAAAGTGGGGCAAGTCAGCATTTCCGCAGAGGAACATCAGTCTTATACATTGATCCCCTACATATGCATCCCACAAAATAAGTCAGCTCTCTTTTCCTCTTTTTTTCTGCTCAGCAAAAACAAATCTTAGCCTTTTTTATTATTATTCTAATGAAGATATACACATTTAAGACCTCATTATTTATTAACCATTTATTTAATTTCCTTCAAATCTGGTGGGAAATTCTACCGCAGATGCAGAACTCATATGATACTATGAAGCACATATATATATATTATATATAAGTTGCATTTGTAGACAAGGACCAAAATCAAACATGCACAGTGGAAATTAATTAAAATTTCAAATACGGATAAGCTACAGTTTCTCCATAATCTTATGTCTGCTTACTAGTATCAAAGTATTAGGCACTTGTGAGACAGACAAACCTCAAAGTACAGATTATAAATCTATAATACTAGTAAAAAGAGGTTGATATGAACTGAATAGACATGAAGATGTAGGAACTGCAGGAAATTGATAAGAGAAGCAAAAAGTCACAACATGAATCTGTGATAAGTAAAATTAAAGATAACAAAAAGGAATTTTTCAAATGAATCAACAAAAAATCCTAACAAAAGTAGTTGCATAGTACTTCACAATGTGTGTAGTAACACAGAAAACGTCAAAACATTCAACAAACAAGTCTTTTTGTAGATGAGAAAAAACCATATGATATAGGCTCTTTAGAGTATGATGAAACACTTTCCAGTCCAAAAGCAATTCAGTTAAAACACACATACCAGAATTAATCAACAAAAAATCACAGCTGATTTGCATGCAAGAAATGTAGTAGGTTTCTAAAAGAGGAGCTCCCTGGGCCATAGGTGCTGCTGTCTTTTCAACATCTTTTAAACTGCTTTGAAGCTTACAATTCATAGAGCACAATCTAAAGTGGCTGAGATAATAATGGACTTCTTGTCCTGTGCAGCATAACAGATTATATGGAACTTCATTAACAAAGAATTGAAGCACAATAATACAATCAATGCAAATCAATATAAGCTCTTGGAAATTTGGTCTTGATATTCTAATATGATTAGAAGTTTAGTTACTAAAGGTAATTGTGTGAATATAATACACTATAACTCTTGTGAGGCATTTGACTTGGTGACTTGTGACATTTTGATTATGAAACTAGAACAATACATTACATAGCGCCAATTAAATAGATTAAAAACAGGCTAATTGATAGCTCCCTAGATGTAATTGTAAATGACTAATCATTGTTGCCTGTGTACATTTCTAGCTGAGTTCCATTGGGTTTAGTTCTATTTAACATTTTTATCAATGCATTGAAATAAAATATAAAATCATCACTAATAAAGTTTTCATATGACATAAAGATGAAGGGAGTTGTCAGTACTGAAGAGGAAAGATCATTGATGTAGAGTGATATGAATCTCTTCTGCTCTCAACCTTAATGCAAGAAAACCGTTTGTATTTGAGCACAAGCATGGAGAAAAAGCAGCCAAATTTGGATTGCCATAATGGACTTAATTAATGAGTGGAGCATGGTTATGTGGAAGGAAACCAGTTAACATGACTCTTGTAAAAGACTAGGTACAACTAGGCATCTTGTCAAGCAGTAGGAAAGCTGAATGTGGAACACGCAAATCTTGGTCATCTTTGATAAGGCATCAGGAAGCCTTGGTCTGAATTTGACAAATATGTGTAACCATCACTGATGGAACCCAGTTCTGCCTTCTCATGAAAAAGCAGCAGATTTTATCCATCTCGTATGGTTACGTACGTGACACTGAAATTAACGCTTTACTAAAACACATCACTTTTGTGATTTATCTGAGGTTAAAAAGGACGGACAAGAATCCAGAGAAGCTGATGATCTCAGTTAACATGCTTACTAGGTCAACATATGGGAGTTACTTTGATGTTGGCTCGTATAAGATATCAGGAAAAAGAAGCCTCCTATTAAAATTTCATGTCTTATAATTAATGATCCCTTTCATAAAATTGCCTCTAATATCTTTGAATCTTAGACAGACTGAGTCTACCTGCAGGGAGAATTTTCTTTGCAGAGATGCATGGAAGATCATAAATTGCCCTGTTTTAGTAATTTATTGGGTTTTTGAGGGGCTAAAACTTCCTTTTTCTAAAGAGCAGAATTCAAAAGAAACTTCCTGCTGTAATGAAATTAAATATGGAACGTTCAAGATCTGCAACAGAATCAAGTATTTTATATACTATGTATCCCAGAGAAACTTTACATCCAAGGAAATCTGTTTTAAGATTTATTGTTTAGGATGAAAAAAAAAAAAAGTAAAAAGCAAACCTAAAATACATATATACTAAAAATACTATATACTACTATACTGAAATGCAGCTCGCAATGAACAGCTAAGAAAAACCCTCACTGAAACTATCTGTAAGAAAGGTGCTGTGAAACTCAAAGTACCCAGAGATGAACAGGCAGGAAGGTGGCACAGGATGCAGCCAACCCAAGCAGACACCTGAGCAGTGCCTGGACACGAGGAGCCTGGCAGATCTGTCTGACTGTCCATGCCCAAGTTCCCATGCTTCAAGAGAAGCAGGGGCTTGGTTACAGCACGTTGGATAAGCACTCAGGATCTGACACCACAGGCATTCTGAGACATTCTCCTTCCTCCATTTTTCTGTAGAATACATAATAATTGTTGAATCCCTCTATAAAACCGAGCTACTCTGGTTTTATAGAAATCTGCTTCATTTATGTCTATCAGGTACCTAGGTTTCTCAACAGATTATAACATGGTTTAAGCATTTGTGCTAATGACGTTGATTTGCTCAACATAAAATTTAGGTAGAAATCAGACCTCAACCCCAAGCTGCCTGGATCCCCCATGCATTCCCAAGTCTGCAGTCACTTCAGCTAATACACTCTGCTACCAGCTCTTCAGAAATCTCTAGTTTGGGGCAGATCTACAGTGAAGTATTTATGAAAAATTACAGCCAAAAATTTTCTCTTTTGCTCATTTATTTTTTAATGGGATTACATGGTTATTAACTCTAAGCCTATTGCAGCTTCAGATAAAGTTAAGGTTCCCCTTTTCCACTATTGACTCACTAGCCAAATGACACTAGTACTGGTTTTCATTTCCAGTTACTTAGACACTAGAGATCAAAATTCTCTTTTTTATTTCTTTTCTTTCCAGCTGTGTACAGTCTAACTACTGGTGCTACTGGATTCAAGGAGACCTTTATTATCCCTCAAACGCAGCCAGAATTATTATTATTACAGTTACTTTTTGATATTCCCGCAAAGAAAACCCTTGTCAGAACTTCTTTTTGTGCTTTTAAACATACAATGACTTGTGAAGAATTTATTCAGCTCAGATAAGTCCGGGTGCATCCTAAAAATTATTGTTGTTATTTATACACTGTTTTGCATGGTGTAATTGAATTTGGTAGTTGTGAAAGCCTTGGAGATTGATATTAGTTTGCTTATGTATTCACAAAACAAGTGTGGGAAGCGCAAGTCTGCCAAGCTAGCCTGAGTGGTGGGCCTCAGGAGAGACCTGCTGCAGGACTCAAAAGAGACTGTCATCTTCAGATCCAGCAAATTCTCGGATTTTGTGAGATTAAGTGCAGAAAGCACAACCAGAAGTTTGTATTAATTCTTTCCAGTGCTAAGTGTCTAATTTAGAGACATAGTTCTCCTTCTTACTTCACACAGTTATTGGAGATGAAGATGGTCAACCGCAGGACATTAACAAAGTCACTCTACATGTCTCTGTTGACCACGTTGCACATTTTGACGTCCCACTTACACTCCCAATGTCGTATCTCCTACCTTCTGTGACAGAGTGTGCCAGAACCTGCTCTTCTGGGTTGTTGTGAGGATCAACTTTCAGATGCTACCAGGTCCCAGCTACTGCTGAGAGGGCAGAAGACGCTATAACCCACTGTTAGTCCCCTGGGCCACCAGGTTCCTAAGAGTTAGTTTTAAGTTCCACACTGACCTTCCCATTCAGACTACAGGTTTCTCAGATGTGTATCAAAGCCGGTAGCTGAAGTGGCAAACTAATCACTTGCATGTAGTGCATACTGCTGCAGGCACTGGGGTGATAAATTGTCCAATTTTACTAAGCAAGGTTGCTCGGATAAAAGAGACTCACAATAAGGCTATATACAGCTGTCTTTGTTATGGACTAAGCAATAACAAGCATGGTTCTGATGCTTTTTTGTTTTTATTTTTAATTGTCAGAGTCTTTCTCAAAAAGGGAAAACACCTTCAGTGAGAAGATTTTAAAAGCTGTAATTTGCATAAATATTTTAGATCATTTTTGAAGTAACAGCTGTCATGAAAGGTTGTATTTCCATTTGTTTACAAAAATAGGAAATCATTACCATTTTGATGTCCTCCGAGAATTGAAAAATACCTATATAAACACAGAACAGATTAACACGGAGAATAAGTGTGTATCCTTGTATTCACAATGGCTGAGCTGCCCCCACTGCAGCTGGGAACCGTAAGTTTATACTTTTGCATTGGCCCCTGTGATAATCTCACTTGCATATTTAAATTATTTAATACTTTAATTTTCTCTCAAAGCAATAGTTGGAGCTGTATATTCCCTTTTAACTTACGTCTATGTCCCCTCACATTCAGGTGTTCAGAATATTTGCAGATAGTCTAATATTATTTCTGAGTTTGTAAACTTATTTATTCCACATGTCAAAATGATCTTCACACATGCGAAACATACATAATGTATAGCTTAGCTTAGTTGTGGTAAGACAACAAAATTATTTGTGCTGAAGCCCCAGATATGTGTTACTGAGCATTACAAGACATGCAGTATCAAACTTAGGTGAGCATCCTCTCATAAAAGTTGCAAACAAAGTAGACAGGCTTCATTTCAGCTTTTTATTCAGAACAGTACTGAGTGAAATTTCTTCTACCTCTTTCATGGCCGTATAAAAATTAGATTTGGATTCTAAATAGACATTTTGTCAGCTTTTAAATTAATTGTGGATGAAGAGTTATTCATTGAGGACTATTTCTACCATCATTTCCCACTTTCGACTACCATCAAACTAATTCATTTCTAGAAAAGACAGTATCAGAAAGATGGCATGAGGCCAATACAATCCTTTGTATGTTTTGGTTCCACAAAATCCCTCATGTTTCACTGAAACAAAACATTATGCAAATATAATCTTAGCCCCACGCTCATTCCATTTGAGATCCAGGGAAAAGTTTGCATCACCAGTAAAGTATTTAAGTCTGTCTCAGCTCCTGATGCTATTTCCACATCAGTGGGACCCTGGCAGATGGTTTTGTTATGATGGCACTACAGCCAAATGTATACATGCTAACGTTGTGCCTACACTTGTATCAATACCTGCCCTGGTGCAGTTACAGTGATGCATGCAGCAGCACAGAGCTGAGGACAACCTAAATGCTAGGAATTTGCCCAAGGTATATTTGGACTCCCTTCTGCCATAACTACATGACTCCTAGCACAAGAAGCTTGTCTCCCAGAGCCAACACAGGGAGTTCTTACAGTAACTTCAATCATAATCTTATTGTGGTACAGACATGCCTTAGGTGCCATTTAAAGGGTCATAGATGACAAATACCCCTTGTGGTAACAAGGATTTGACTCATAGTCTCTGAATCTGTAGGAGTCGTTGCCATGTCATGTGTTCAGTGAGGACCAGATTGGAAAAGAATTGCAATATCATGATGCTCAGTGATGTCATGCTTACTTTTCATATACCAGCTCCCTGCACAATAAACAAAATAAAAATAAAAAAAAAAAGTTATGATTCCAAGTCTTTTCACAATAGGGTGGGAAATTCTCAGTGTCTAAGATTAGAACTCACAAAAGAGGCACATTGGTAAGTTAGGTGGAAAAAAGGGGACAGAGTTCAATGCCTAACACAGCCAAGGGGAAGCATGGAAGGGAAAGCAATATTTGAAATCCTGTCCTTTCCTGGAGTTAGGCACCTATACCAAGAAGTAATTGAGGGTACCTGGGACCACTGTCTCACTCCTTACCCTGCATTACATAAGTCATTTAGGGGGACAATAGCTGGCTGTCTTCTTTCTTCTAAGAGCAAACTGAAGGAACCTTCAACCTATGATGGTTGGGGCACCCAACCCAGACCAGTTCTTCAACCTCTTCCGCTCCTTACCAGCTCTTAGTTCCTACAGAAGGTATTACTCACTGCAGCCAAGTGTGCAAGATTCAGAAACATTTAAAATGAATGTCAACCTCAGGTCCGATGTGAAGCAGCATAAACCTGTCACCAGTTATAAGAATGACAAAGTAAAATGAGGTGAGAAGATTACATTTCTCTAGGCTACCATGCCTGAAGCTGTTTATGCAATGAGTCTTGATGCACAATGCATAAGGAATCACTGAGCAACAGAGGCCTATTTTGTTTGTTCCCTTTCTAAAGTTCCTCACCAAGAGAGAAAAGTAGAGAAGTAGTTCTCCTGGTCTCAGAAAATAAAGGAAAAGCTGCAGAAACAATGGGTAGGATCTGGATCAGGTAACTCCTTTCTAAATGTGTTGTAACTACTAGTTAGTGAAGTGCACATGCTGCAGTTCCTCTTAATGGTTTTTCTTTGCTCCAAATAAAGGAATAATGGAACCATTGCATTTTCCCATAAGTATTTTTTATGGTATCTGTACATTCTTAAGATCCGACATCCACAATGTTCTTGCTACTTATATCCTGAGCTCTTAATAGCAAGAGGTTTCCCACTCAAAATAAGTAAGATACATCTGGTAGCCAAGACATGGAATTGAAGTTTAAATAAAACCCTCTGTTCTTTAAACAGGTTTTGCAGCAGCATGAGAACATGACATGGATATATCAAGCAAGGAGCCAAGATCAGCAAATATTTAAGACAGAAAACTGCACAGAGGAGCATGTAGAACAGCTAAAAATGTTCATCGAACTACTAATATAATCCAGGCACAAGGCTTTTAGCTGTATTCTTCACCTTTATGGCTCTATTAAAAGTTGCACATCGCCTCCACTGAAGAAAGTCATTGAGGTAATTTGAGAAGGGATATAAAACGCTAGTGCGATCCTGCAGAAAAGGAGAATAGCATGTGGAGAAGGGCGAGGAAAAGAAGAATGGAAGGATGAGCTGAAGGCTTGTGGCTGAGGTGAATGAGTTATTTGTGTATGATAATGAAGTGTCTCCAGACCAGTCTGGCTTAACCTTTAAGGCTGAAAGATCCACTTGGGTCATGAGTAGGGACTGAGGTTTTCCCTGCATGTCTTTTGGCACCTGAATCCTCTTCACAACAACATAGAACTGAGGCTGAAGTCTCTTGCTTTAAACAGTGAAATCTCATAAATCAATAAAATCTCTTTTGATATTTAAAGCACCTTCCAGGCACAGTTTCCTGTGAAGGAAAACTTTCCTGTGAGAAGGGTTCCAGATAACATGGTTGTCATCAACTAATGCTGAGGCTTAGTGATTGTCTGGAATGTACTTTATTTTAATTTAAAAAAAAATGAAAACATATACTTTTTTCAAACCTGACTACATTGCAGTTCAGAAGTTTCAGTTTTTCTTAGGAAACTGTTATAAAATATAACAAGAAGAATGGTCTTTCACTCCTATGTTAGTCTGCAGGATAGTTTAAGTATAAAAAATGTAGCGATACTGCCAAGTCTTTTCAAGTGGTTTAAATAAGCCTAATTCATATGTGTTATAAAAAGTATATGATCTCTACACATAAATAAAGTTTGAAAGGGAACATAATTCACAGACAGGAGGCCTGAAGAAAATGTGTCTAAAGTTGGTCAATAGTCTCTCAATCTACTCAAAGACTTTGTAGTTTTGCTACATCTCACCTATAGTTTTAGTTAAACAGATTTTTTTCTATGGAGCTGATAACATAAAAGGAAACATAGCTGGATGATACAGCCTGCCTATATTTACAGATACTCTCCCCATAAATATGAGTAAAATAGAATTTTACTGAAATTCTATACTGTAAACTATAATGTAAATGTGGCCTTGGTTCTTTAAAATATAGACTGTCTGCTACATACACTATTTTATGGAAAATTTATTTCAATAGATTAAGACAAATTCTGGTCAGATTTGCAATAGGGTAAATCCAGAGTATATTTGGAAAAGGGGCATACTAACAGAAAACAAACATCTACTTTTTTAAAAAAAATAATTATTTCAAACTAGAAGTTGAAAATGATAGAAGGAAAGAAATCGCAATCTGATGTAATCTGGGCTATAAAATGATACATTCAATTAGAAAATATTAAGAAATTAACACACAGAGTCATGCTGATTTAGTATATATTAGAATACTAGACAAGTTACCCTATCTTGTGTCCTGACATTTTTTGCTACGATAAAGGGTTGGCAGGGCTGGTAGGAAAAACTTCTTTGCACATTGTATATAAACTGTACAACCTTTGCTGTATCAACTTTATGCTCCAATAAACAAGACAATAATGACAAATTATCAAAGCAGTCCTCAGATGTGACCCTCAATTGGAAGAGGAGCAATTTAATGAAGACAAAAGCTAGGTGAAAGCTGCTAATATCATTTACTGATAAACAGATTTTCTCAAGAGGCTCCTAGCTCAATCCCCTGAGGCCCCATAAACCTGCATAATTCCATTTAAAATATTGTGCAATTCACTAAATTAGTCTTTGAACATCCTCACTATCCAATTACGAAGCCCCAGCATGGACAGAATAATGAAATTTTTCAAACTGTGGAATGCATGTGGTCTTAACAAACTTATGACAAACACTGAAATTAGCTTTCAGTTTTGAAGCCAATATAGACTACTGCTAATGCTTCAATTCGGAGGTAAAACAATAAAACACTATTGCAGTGGTTAAGCAGGATGTAAAAAAAAATAAATCTTTGACTTATACAGAATTCTCAACACAGCCTACCTTCAGGAAAAAAAAATCATAAGAACTTGAATGATGTTTTTGCATTTGCAAGCTATTTGGCCTGCTTAAGTTCTAGTAAAGGCTTTACTGAATAAAGGGTACAAAATACCTCCTGGACAGTTTTATCTTCCAGGCAGGCAGAAAAAGGCGAGAGTTTCAGAAGTGAAATTTATTTCTGTTCAAGCTTTGCAAGCTGTATTATTAAAGTAATTTGTCATGGTTTGAATATTTCTGCCTGATTCACCATTAAATTGGCCTTCTAATTACCAACTTTGTCATGAAAAGCAGTTGGGCTGCTTCATTCACCAGAAAACTTCAGTCCCTTAATAATAGCTTGGTTCAAATAGTGGGAGAAACATTGTTATGCTTAAAATTTAAAATGGATAGGACAGACATTAAAAAAAAAAAATCAAAACTGAAACAGAATCCATTAATGATGGTTTGAAATACTACCCAGAGATTATTTAGGATTTATTTTTAATGAAAGATTTATTAATTTGAATGGTAAATATTTTACCATCTAAAAATGAAAATTCATTTATTTTGAATGTATATACTAAACTGAAATGAATTCATGTAACTTAGGAGCAGTGAATACTGACTTGGACAAAAAATGACATAGTCCCAATCCTTAATGTTATAGAGGCTCAGGTCAATGTATGCAAGTGATTATGCAATTATTTGTCAAATTTGTGCATCCACTTAGAACTATCATGCATGTTGATGATGTAACTGCACTTCTAAATGGTTAGGCAGATATCAAACTGGCTTCACATATCAGATATACTCCTGAAACTAGCAAGGGTATGTATGCAATTCTGAACTACTTTGATAGCCATGGCATGCCAGGCACTTCCCCTTGTGCTTCTGTACAGTGAGGTCTCAGACCCACTGGCGTTCAGTTTATATTCCAAATCATATTTAAAGAGATTTTTAAAGCTAAATGTTAGTACTGTTATACAGATTTCACTGTATTTTAAGAATGTTGTCTTCCCTCTGTGACAAGCATTTTAATCACATGAATCAGGCACAGACATATAACATATAGCCTATATATTTACATGCAGTCTATGTCTCTATCCATCTATAAATTTTTTTTAAGATTTCTGTTATCTACCTCAAAAATATAGGAAGCGGAGGATTAGTGCCTTTTTTCTGTAAAACAGGTACTAATCCTTACTTTAATTTGCAGAACAAGTCTGGAAATCTTGTTAGTGCAGACTTTTAATCAAGACTTGGTACGATTTTATTCTTCTTAGGAACTTCTTGTCCTACCATAAAAAACCCCACTAGGTTATGGTAGTAATTCCATCAGTTCCAAAAGCTCCTTTTTAATGTTAAAAAAAAAAAAAAGGGGGAAAAATCTTCACAGAGTACCCAAACAAAGATGTAAATCTTTGTTAGTTATATTTAAACTGCACTTACAAACAAACATGCTTTAGCCAGATTTAAGATGGCTTGGGTCATTTTAAGGACTTGGGTCCTTAAAAGTCAGACCCACCTATGAGGTTGCTCAGATTTTTACCACTGTATTCTTCTTTGACAAGTGAAGAAGGTCTACCAAGCAAATCCAAAAAATCATGGGTATGGCCATCGCAAGAGGTAATAAGAATGAGGAACCAAGAGGCAAACTCTAAGGATTTTCTATCCTTAATACCCAGGACTCTTACTGAAAACCTAATTATATGTTTGAGACAGTTGAGCAACAGGGACCAGCAGAAGACAGGGAGGGACAGGTACTGCAGAGGAAAATATGAAGATGAAGAAAGCAATGCAATGAATGACCATCTGTTATTTCTTTCTGTATTTTCTTTAACAAGTGTGTTTGTGGTCAATGTGTTTGTGAAGCACGGTGCACTCTGTATGGGGTTTGTGTGGCAGGGAGGGTTGATAGCAGGGGAGGGGTGGCTTCTTTGAGAAGCTGCTGGAAGCTAGAAGCTTCCCCGGCCCCAAGCTGGACCTGCCCCTGGCCACAGCTGAGCCAATTAGCACTTCTGTGATTAACATATTTAAGAGGGGAAAACACAGAGAATTTGAGTGGAGAGAGAAGTGGGGTGTGAGAATGATAAGCAGGTAGAGAGCTGGGTCAGTGCAGAAAGGTGGGGAGGAGGTTCCCGGAGTAGAGATTCCCCTGCAACCCACGGTGAGAGGGCTGGCTGTGCCCCTGCAGCCATGGGGGGTCAGAGGGGAGCAGACACCCTCCTGCAGCCTGGGTAGGAGCCCATGCCAGAGCAGGTGGCTGTGCCTGAAGGAACCCCTGACTCCATGGGAAGCCTGTGCTGAGCATGCCTGTGGAAGGGACCCAAGGTGGAGCATTTAGTAAAGAACTGCAGCCTGTGGGAAGGACTTATGTCAGAAAAGTTTGTGGACATCTCTCTGTTGTGGGAGGGACCCTATGCTGCAGCAGAGGAAGAGTGTGAGGAGACCTCTTCCCCCTCAGGAAGAAGGAGTGGCAGAGACAACACCCTCAGGAGGAAGGAGTGGCAGAGACAACGTGTGATGAACTGACCACAACCCCCATTCCCCATCTTCCTGTGCCCCTGGAGGGGAGGAGGTAGAGAAAACCAGGAGCAAAGGTGAACCTGGGAAGAAGGGAGGGATGGGGGGAAGATGTTTTTAAGATCTGTTTTTCTATCTCATTGTTGTACTCTGATTTGATGGGTAACAAATTAAATTGAGTTTTCTTCCCCCGAGTCAAGTCTGTTTTGCCTGTGACCATAACGGGTGAGTGATCTTTCCCTGTTCTTGTCTCAATCCATGCTGTATTTTCGACTCTCCATCACACTGTGAGGTGGAGTGAGAAAGTGACCACATGGGGCTTAGTTGCTGGCTGGGCCTAAACAACAACACACTCACTTTTCTGAAAAAACAGTCATAAGTGAAATTAATACAGGAGGAAAACACATTTACAGTGTTCAGGATCTCAGTCAAAAAATGTTGAAGTTCATGTTTCAGAAATCTATGCAATGAGAGACTGTGAGTACTACCACCAGGTCAGGATGTGTAACAATCCACTGGCTAGTGCCCTGGTGTGCTGCAAGAAACCTTCAGTCCTTTTGCAGTCTGTCTCAGAATCCTATACGGTGAAACATTTTGCTTTGCCTGCAGCTGTATGGGGTCCTGAGTCTGGGTATTTCCTAAATTATAGACTGTGAATCCAAATCTACTAATGACAAAAGTGTCATTGATACCACAGTTTCTGTAAAATCCTTCAGTTTCAATAAGAAAATGTATTTAACTGCAGGGTAGTTTCACAGAGGATGTTCTCACTGACTGTTGTACATTACCCAGGGGATTATATGCAGGAAATCAGTGCAGAATACAAGAAATTACAAGTTAAGTGCCTGAGAAATTTGGAGTGCCAGTATGGGAAAGAATGAATATAGGGATGCAGTAGCGCAGCAAGCCTTCAGAAGATGTGACCTACACAAAAGGATGAACAGAGAAGCTGTGGATGCCCCATCCCTGGAAGTGTTCAAGGCCAGGCTGGATGAGGCTTTGAGCAACCTGGTCTAGTGGAAGGTGTCCCTGCCCATGGCAGGGGGGTTGGAACTAGATGGGCTTTAAGGTCCCTTCCAACCCAAACCATTCTGTGATTCTATGACTTTACATGTCTGAGAACAAAGGATTCAACTTCTTGGATTTCTGTCTATCTTTGCCCAGGTTAATTCTTCATAGTCCTTTTCCCCTGTCCCACTGCATGTCTCCATGAAATACAACAGGAGCTGAAGTTTGGTAGCTCTGCTAAACTGGGCCTCTACTCTTCAGAGTCAAGTAACTCAAGCTAGTTGCTTCTGGATTGCATATGCAACTGTGTTTGAATGTAAGCCTTTGCCAGCCTGTGTCTGAGCATCCTTGAGAAGAAGGGCAATTGGTCTGCTCTGGACTAGGGTCAACACAGGAATCAACATGCAGAGGACAACTGGGGTAGTTTAGGCTGTAGTGCAACTTTCAGACCTCAGCTGACAGAGCCAAAGAGATCAGTATATCTGCCAATGAAGCACAAATGGACAACGTAACTGCAAAACAGATTCCTGTGGGCAGGTTGCTGGCGTATGTGACCAGGTGGCTGAGATTGCTTTTATTTTGTCCCCTGAAATACAGGGATCTGGAAAAAAATCAGGGACTGCATCATACAGCAGAAAATCATTTCATACCTGATTTGTTCGTGGCTTTTTCTTTGTGGCAAAATTATTATATCAGCATCCTGGAGGAGATTTGCTTGAAGTCTACACTCTGGAGAAAGGGGAAAATCAAGGGAAGAAAGAAACTTAGAAAAAGAAGGAAAATGGACACAAAGATCTTTCTGGTAGGAATGCTGTCTATGTACAATGTCAGCACAATGGTGACCTGACTGTTATCTAGATATCAGCCTAATACAAATGATAAATTAAGATTATAACTAATAAAATTACAATGGAGGAAGGAAGACATGCTCAAATAAAACATATTGCCATGATCGTAGGAGATTAACATTTTTCTTATTAAATGATGAGCTTGCTTTTTAATATCAGCATTATAATAGACTATACTATGAATCTCTTTATCATACCTAAAGCACTGTTAATTCATCTTTCATGAATACATTAGAAGAGAGGGTTTTCCCATAGGCAAACACATCATACATATTTGCAAATGTCTTACATAATGATGCAAACACTATGCATAGAGAGTAGCTGTATTGTGGTGGAAAGGAGAAACAGCACATGCACAAAAAAGACTTTCATTCAATTTCATTAAATACTTAAAGCGACAAAATAAAGTAAGTCCAATTTGCTGTATA
This sequence comes from Eurypyga helias, assembly GCF_000690775.1. Classification (NCBI taxonomy): domain Eukaryota; kingdom Metazoa; phylum Chordata; class Aves; order Eurypygiformes; family Eurypygidae; genus Eurypyga; species Eurypyga helias. Next base: position 222,614 of record NW_010253398.1, read on the forward strand.
TAAATCTTGCAGGCAAGGAAAAGGCTGCTGCTTAAATTTATTCTTTAGTTTAAATTCAACTATTCATAACAAGGAGTTGACGACTGTAGATAGAACAAATGATTTAGCACGTCAATTGCATTCGTTCTTAAAATAAAACACTGCTCATTTTGCAGTTATATCTACTGCCAAATTCCTAAATACCTTCTTATTTGGGAAACTCTGCATGCACCATACTCTGCTTTGAAAAAATCTTATTGATATACTACAGTATGGAAATGAAATTGGAAATCACAACCAGAGACACAAAATAAATAGTAGTCATTTTATTTAGCTTGTTACCATCTAGTGTAGTCCAAGGATATTACCTTGACGGCAGACTGAATTCATGAAGAGTTACATAAGGGGCCTGTTGTCAAACATAAAAACAATCCATTTACTGCCTGTTTTGCATCTACACAGGAAGTTTTCTTTCATTATCCACCACCTAGATCTTATTATTGCCATTGTTTAATTTCTGCTCTGTTTTACAAATGACACTTGTGCAGGCCTCATGGGGCTGCCGACAGAAGTGTGGCTCGCTCCTTCCCTTGTGTCAATTCTTTTGTGAACCTTTATAATTAGCCACTTAACAAACTGTGGAAAATGAATCTGTGCTTGTGAAGTGCTCACTGGTGTTAAGTCAACCATGTGACAGTCCAAGCTGATACCTAAAAAGTCACAGCACTCGGCTGTCCAAAGGGTTAACAAAGCCTCATTATGGTGGGTTAATACATAGAAATGAGGGAGGTGATCACCAAGAGAATCTAGAAAAGTTAGAACCATTTTCTTTGGTTAAAATATGTCCTTCAAAAGGAAATACTTCAATTCCAGTGTCCTTCTGGAAGGAAGCTACCAAATTATACAACAGGGTGAGTCACATGGCATGGCTTAAAGCCTATGCTGGCCAATACCTAGTGTTTTATCTATTGGACTTTGTAGGCAGAACGTCAGCTCAGCAGTTGTCTCTTGCAGAGAAAAACGTGTCCTAGCTTTTATCATGTCACATTTCCCATGTTCCTGTAAGATACACCATGGTTAATTTTCTGACATTAACTTGAATAAGTAATGATATTTCTAACAAAAATATAGCCTACACACATACACACTTTTTGTCTTTAAAGTATCTTTTTATATATTTTTGCAAAATATTTTATTCTTTTTTTGTTTCATCAATTGAAAAACAACATCTTGTTTCAGTTTTTAGCAATCAAAACCTGACATTTTTTGTTTGGCTTTTTTTTTTTCCTGCGCAAACATGATTTAAAAATACAAGTGGAATATTTTTGGTCAAAAAATGTTTTTCACTAGGATTTTTTTTAAATTGGATTATTGCCTACTGGTTTAATTGTCAACATAGTAAAAGGATTTCAGGATGTTAATTTCATGCACATATATATGTACACTTACACATGTTAATACAGAGCAGTCTACCCAGAGTTCACCATACTTCCATCCATTTAATGCTCCTAAAAGGGTAAAAATTTATTTACCTGAAGTGTATTTGGCTTACTGCAGAAGCAACCTTTGAATCAGGAGTAGGAATCAGAATCTCCCCAGTTCTCAGGTGAGTGATTTAACTACTGAGCCCAATTAGTCACGGCATCTTCTTCCTGTGTAGTGGGAGGACACCAGTAAGGGAAGTGGATTGAGCCCTCCCCCCTTACCCGGAACAGATGGTTGCTCATTGATTAGGGCATCCCTTGAAATGGTGGGTTTGAAACTCTGCCAGCAAAAGGGGAGTTAAAGCTATGACTTTTTTTAAGTGGGTCTTCCAGCCACTGCAAAGGAAAGCTGCACTGTGATAACATTTTGGAAGAAAGACTGCTCTTTGGAAGGGATCTAACACAGTTACCTGAATCTGGAAAGAAGATTTCAGGCTGTGAATTCAGGATGATGTTGGCTTTTTACAGTGTAGGGCCCCTGAGCCACTGGGATAAAAGACGCATTCCTCTTCTAAATATTTCAGATTAACCAGCCTGGGCAATGCCACTCACAGTAAAGTGGTTCTGGTGAATGCAGTTCCGATTGCGCTGCCCATGCAAAGTATCTAACATTGTTCAGGTACTTTGGGAAGGGTTTAATTCCAGAACACAGCTCTGTGGATTCCACTACAAGCTTTTATATTTCTGGATTTTACATTTCTAAAATGGTTTCTATACTATGGGAAAGCTCACCAGCAGCAAATTGAGTTATGGAAGCACTCATTTCTATATATATTGTGTTGATATGGGCAGCCCTGTACCAATACAATATATGCAGATTTTAAGAACCAAGGTCTGTATTTGAGTAGGGTGGTGAAACAGGTATTTCTCTTCAGAAGTCCATCTAGAGCACAGATTTAAATCTTAATAATAGGATTGTTTTCCTTCATTGAGAAGGAAGAAGGAAAAATAAAAGCGCTTCTCTACCCAGCGGTTAGTGATGCCAAGTAGTTCTGCAAGAAGATAGAGCACAGTTCCCACTGTCCAGACAAATTCTAGCCTTTGTGACTGCACAGCTCAGTGGCAGTGATATGCTGCTACAATAGACAATTGATTCCTGAAGAATGCAGCAGCAAATGAGGCTGGGGCTGTGCATCTCATTAAAAAAGTTGGTGAATAGCAAGATATGCAGCATTTTAGCAATCTTCCAGCCTCTCAATGACTCACACTGCTGTATCATCATCACCGGTCATGAGATCCTTCCTTGGCCAGTGTCAGATGGGTAGCCCTTACAGGAAAGGTTCTGGAAAACACTTAAAACAGATGCGATGCAGTGCAATATATACCTTCCCTAGCATGAAAGAAAGCTTCATGGACAGATGAAACAGGCATTATCAGACTGTGGACCAGGTGGGGCTGGTTATTATAGTGAACATGATGGAAACAGCTTCACATGTTGAAAGTGTGAAACCAAGGGGCCAAGGTGAGCAGAAGACTGCACATGGCTGCAGAGAAAAGCTTGCTGTGGACACTTGCAGAGAGGTGCATGAGTGAAGAATCTGAAGCAAGAACCAGATGAAAAATAAACCCCTTGTACCCCATCAGTGGTGGCACACATACCCATGAGCTATGTAGGGGATAGCAGGTCCCTGTCTTAACAAAAATCCTGCCTTGCAATCCCCTTCTTGAACACAGATTTTATTGTAACTTCTTCCCACTTCCTTTATCTTCTGAGTCATAAACTCCTCTGAGGCTAATGAGGGAGAGAGCAGTATTATTTTCTCTGAATGCAGTATGTACCTACATTTTCTAGCTTGATATTATTCCACCTGACTACAGAGAATTAAATCAAAGAGGCTGCTAGGGAAAAACCAAGCTAGAAACAAAACAACAACAGAGATGAGCTATCTCTAGAGAAATGCCAAGCAACAGGGAAGAAGGCAGGGAGCTATTAACTGCAAGACAGGCACCTGCTTGTTTCCAATCAGGCTAACAGGTGTATTTTCCCTGACCAAAGCCTCAGAGAAAAAGAAAATTAAATTTTTTAGAAAAGAAATAGATCCTTGGCTAAAGAAGAGTGGTGTGTGGAGTATTTAGTTGTGAGAAAATGCTGCAGGGAAGCAGTGAAAGGAGGGGAAGCAGCAACTGCCTGTATCTCCCAAGCTAGGAAAGGGGTGTCCACTCAAAAAAAAAAAAAAAAAAAAAAAAAAAAAAAACCACACAGGAATAAGCAAGAATCAGAAATAGGTCTTCTGCTGTTTTATCCCCCTTCTCAGAGTGCTGTGTACTCTGCAATGAATAAATAATGCTCTGTTTTGAAGAAGTGGCCTTGCAGGTGCCAAATACGTCTGGATTTGCTGCTTTTTCACAGGTGAAAAACAGAGGTCTGTAGCCCAGTGATCTAGCCTAGGGACTGTGTAAGTCCATCTGAAGAGGGGCTGTGAAACCTCTCACTAGCAGGATGCATTTCGGAGAGATGAAAAGAGCCTAAAATACAGCTCACTAGAATAGTGATAGCCCTAGTTTGGACTGCTGGAAGTTGTACTCTTTTGCCTCTCTCAGATTCTGTTACGGACCTGAGAGAAACAGATGCTGCATGCAGCAGGGTCTTCCATGCTTTTGTACCTGTGCAAATTGTGAGGAGGGATGAGAGTATCAGAGAAAACAGAGAAGCAGCAAAAATAATGCCTCAGTATCCCACCTGCTTTGGAAATCACCGAAGAACTCATCCTGGAGACTTGCAGAGATTTGGGGCCCTGAAAGAAGAAAGGTATTTTAATGAGAGTTCATTAGGGCTGTGAACGTTCATTGACCTGATAAGCACTTTCACTTCTAAATAACGATTGAAATCCACTGTGAATCAGTAATAACCAAAAGTAGCTGCTGACTTAGTGCCACCTATAGCCTAGAAGATACATATACATCATAGGGGCTATTCCTGCACTTACGTATTGAAGTAAGTGCAGAAATGAATGAAATCGATGAAATTATGATTAGAGGAAGAGAATAGTAACATATGATTCTGAAAGACATTCTCACTACAGAAAAATCAAGGTGTTTCGGAAGGAGGAATTGCTGAAGCTTCTTGTGCTACAAGCTCCATCACACTTATTCTGTGACTAGAGATTATTTATACCATTTTGATTCTCAAACTGGCAGGTCACATATATAAATACTGAATTACCTTCTAAAATATATATTGCACACATATAAAGCGACACACAGAAACACACAACTTCACTGTATATAGCTGTGTAGAGTTTTCCTTTCCTCATATAATTGTTGTATTATTGAGCTACATTGACTTACATCTCTTCTAAGCATGCATCATATAGGTAACTTACAATTTACTCTGTTATTAATTCCCCCTGGCAAGTTGAAATTTTAAATAAAATGGCCTAGAATATATGATCATGATGAATTGAAACAAATCAGATGTATTACTCTATGTAGGAGGCAGTATTGACCCAGTCTAAAATGCATTATTGGACCAATTTTAAAACAGAAGAATCACAGCAATTGATTAGCAGCTGTTGGAATGCATCTTACATCAATACAGAAGTGTATTTTTGACAGTTTTCAGTGTGTTGTTACAAGCACTCATCTGCAGCCTAAATTTTTTCTCCCCCCTCCTCCATCTAGATTTAATATATTTATCAGCTAGTACTAAGGTGAGAATTGCAAATTCTCTGGACTCCATCCTGCTGTCAGTGCTGCTGCTTTATATCACTTAAAAGGAAATGGAATTATTCAGGATTCACACCGGTTAATCAGGAGACGATTATCCTTTCTGCTTAGTTTCAGAAGGAATTCTGCTGTATTGGAGAAGATTCCCTTGAAATTATATACTTTAGAAATAACTTCAAAAAGTCAAGCAAAAAGCAGGAGGAAAGTTGAGCTTTTTCTCACTGCTCAGCTACATCTGCTCTGCAATCCATACTATTCATGAGACTATGCACATTAACCAGAAACTCTTTGAAAATCTTCAACCCATGAAGCTACTCCAAAAGGAACAAACAATCAAAACCAATATTTGAGGCAGATTTTGTTTTCCCAGTATCAGGAATAAAAGCATTTAGAACATTCTTCAGTATTATGTAGGGTGGCAACAACAACAAACACTGTTCATTAATCTCTTTATGCAGTTGAATTAATGGCCCTTTATATGTATGTTTAGTTTCTAATACACACAATAATTTCTATCAGTTTCTATCTGGTTTCTATCAGTTAAAAAGCAAAGCTTGCTTTGCTTGTAAGGATAAAGTAGAAGAAAATTCTTTGCTTAAAGATTAAAAGGCATCTGTGCTAGAACAGCATGGATAAAGGCATAATATTTAAATACACAGGATTCGATTTTATTTTTCAGCTTTTTACATACAAATAAAATCTGTGTGTGTGTGTGTACATACTCATTTTAAATATGCAATAAAAGGCATTTTTCACCTAGAATGAATTGTATTTGTCATTTGGTACAAAGCCCTTTTCAGTTAAATTGTTGATTTTTCGCAGGGGCTCCTATACTTCTCATTCCTGTTGTATTATTTCAATCAGCAATGGATATACATCTTTGTTAGCCTAATTTGGGGGCCTACAGAGCAGGAAGAAGGAAAGCACAAAGGAACACACTTGACATATTGGTCTATTTGCTACCTCTTTTAAGCTCAATGCATACTAATGAAAGTGATCCAAACTATTCTTCTGCACTCCTCACTTAACAAGCATAATAATAAATGAATATTTAAACTAGCTGCAAATATATTAAGTGGAAACAAATAGGTTTCATTTGTAACAAGTGCACACAGGTTAATTAACAAGAAGGAGCTTTTGTGTTGAAACAAGGCTCCCTGATGCTGTACATGCAGGTGCCGTTAAGGGCCAATTGAGCTCTATAGGATAATTATGAAGTACCATTGTGCTCTACCGTTTGTTAACAAAGTGCTGCCTGCAATTTGCCTAAACCTATAAACCATCATCTGTGATCCTCAGCAGCAATTAAGTGACAAACATCTTCTCATCGGAGACTTGGGAAAACAAAAGAGACATGATAGCATTTAAGGAGCCAGATGGATATTTCAGAATGTCAACCCTGACAGCCTTCCTTTCAACAACAAAATATAAAACAGGAGCCTGCTTGGTACCATGCTGAGGGGGAGAGGTCACATCCAAATTATTAAGAGGAGGGCAGCTTTAATAATCATAGGAATGCTCATTTGAACAGCTCTTAGTGGGAAAGCCTTGGAATAGCAAACAAGAAAAAGATAAAACCCTTTCCCCTCTCAAAACAGCTGTAGCTGCAGCTCTGTTGAGTCTGAGTAGGTTTTTTTTTTCTTTTGATTCTTCCTTCTAATATCTTATCTTCACAGAAGATGAGTTTCTTCCTGTGAATAAAAGTGTAAGAATTCTATTTTCTAAGAAGAGGACAAACCAACAGACAGAATTTTCTCCAGGGTGTAAGTTACTAATTAGTTCTGGAAAAATAGCCTATATTAAGAAAAATGATAGATCAGCACAAAGAGGCATTTTAAAGCAAGAGATCTACTCCTACTGTAAAATAATTGATCTAGAAGTTTTGAGGATGTAATCTTTAAAAGGCTTCTGTAAGCTCAGCAATAATTCCAGAAGCTATAAACTTTATAAAGGCTTAGTTGAATTAGTTCAATTAATTGCCTGGTTGGGAGACCCTCCGAAACTTGTGGAAGCTCTTGTTTTCATAGATAAGGATCTTCTGGGCATTTTGTTGCCTACATTAAATGATGTTGTCTGGCTGATCTGTGTAATTGGTAGAGCTAAAACACTATTCAGTAACATGAAAAAAAAAATTATAAATGTATGAGTTTCACCAGCTAAGCTACTTCCCCCCCAACCCCCACCTCCCTTGCCAAAACAACAACATTTACAAATGTTTTCAGTAACCATTTTGAAGCTACAGCTGAGTGTGTTTTAATATACCATCAGGTCAACAGCTCTCTTGAAAGAAAAAATCAACCCAGGGCCAAACAATCAGACAGGCCTAATTAAGTACTTCAGGAGTAAGAGAAGCACTCAGATAACTACAGCTGACTTGACCCTTTTCTTTGTACTTCACTGGGTTCCTGTATACCTTTGCCACTTTCCTCTGGATTTATGTTTTTATGAATTATTTAAAAACAGCAACTTCAGATCTACAATTAGTTTTCAAGGAAATAGATGTGAGAAAATAATCACAACTCAAACAGCTTAAAAACGGCTCTGATCTTGACAGAATGCAAAATGCCAGGTTTCCAGGCCCGCAAAATTCATCACTTGGCAAAAGTGTCATTAATCCCTGTGTGCTTGGTGCTCTGTCAAATGTCATGGATCACCTGGAAATCTAAAAATCATGACAGAGCACCTTTCTTTCTTTAATGTCAGAGAAAAGTGTTAGTTATTTCAGTTTTCAGAAAAAATATGAGATTAAAAAAAGATAATCAATGTGGGCATGCTTTTCTTTGTATATCATTGCACTGTGTAAGATCAGTTATGATGGAAAACTGACAAGAAAGTGTTTTGTCATACTGGAGATTTTCTGTGTGTTTTCCCACTGTGGTTTGTTTATTTTTTTAAAAACTGTAACTATTACAAGAAAAAAATTCTTCTTTATCTTAAGAGAAGTCTTGCACGATGCTCAAAGATGCATCCTGTAACTTCTGTTTAGGCAGATTGATGAAGACCTGCTCCCAGCATCATGAACATTACTGGGTAGCCTTCTATCAGTTCCAGTAACCACCACCCAACGCACTTGGCACAGTAAGGCTTTCAAGTTTCGTTTACAAACTTTGAAGTACGTGTGGAGAAAAAAGCCAATCCCATGCACAAGGAGAGATGTACCAATGGCAGTGAAGTTTGAAGTCACTGGCGCCACTCTAAGAGGGTTTACAGTGTCTGAGACCATGCAATCTGGGAACAGCAGAAATTAAATCCTTGAGAAAATTAATTTAATATATTTTACTCTTCTTTTTGGGAGACCAGGACTTTGCTGCTATTCTAAAGGTGCAGTTAGTTGTCATTTTGCCACTAAGATATCAGATCAATGAATGTGAGGTTAAGTGAACACATCTGATCTAATTATTCACTTTCCACTAAATGGCAACACCTGCACACCACCATGAGCAGAAATGACACTTCACGTTCCCGTGTTTATATTTTTATTCTTTGCATTTCATTCTGATGGTGTGTTCTTAAAAACGGGCACATTATGATTCATGATGCTGGTGAGTTTGAGATAACTATAGACCACTCAAGCTTTTGCTCAGGTAACTGGAAATAAAGCACTTTAGGGCAGGTCTGCAGAGCCTGATTCTGTATTCAGAATTATAACAGAGGTGTATTTGCCGGGATTTTCTGACTTCCATTATGATTCATCATCTTAAATGACCTTGGAGACTATCACTTGTTCCAAGCAAATTGGAGGTGGATATTCAAGTGACCTGGCTTTGTATTAACGCAAGGCTGAGGTCTAAATAAAATTTAGGATTGCATACACCTATGCAACAATCTCCGATTACCTCTGCAACCTCTCTACCTTGGCGAAGGACACACAAAAAATGCATAACACTTGAGTTACCATCATTTGTATATAATCATGTCTGTTACCAAACTATTTACAATTTCATATCTTCTCTACCAGATTAATTTTTTTTCCTGAGCAGGAAATATCTTTTTGTGTGCAAATTTCATCTAAAATGTGATAAGAGCTAGAATTATTTCTTCAATTATGTATTTTCTGGGGCAATGGTTGAAAGATTCATTCATGACTATGTGATTTAGTAAGAACAATTTTAAAAGTCAGATGAAAGTGATCGATGTGTTATTTAGACGTAATTTCAGCATTTAGTTTGCTACTCTCCTCAAATAATTCATTAATTGCCAGTTATGCAAATTCCATTCTGTACTTACAGGATTGTTTTCCACTGAAAAGAAATTTTAAAAATATCTACCATTAGTGTTTTATTCTCCACTGGCTAGACCTTTTAGAATATTATATCCTGTTAATTTATGAACACACGGATTGTCACAGCCTATATAAAATAACTTTCAAACACTGTGAAAGAAAATACTGCTTACAACTGGAGGGGTTTAACCTAATTAGCATAACTAAGCATAAAAAATAAATGATCATAGACTATAACGTGAAAAATAATTGAAAACAATGGCTATGTTTCAGAACTATACAAATCAGACCAATGGTTTGTCTTACATTATTAAGGTCCAAAGAAGAAGGATGGTAAATAAATGGGAAATAAGTACTGTAAAGATGTGTTTTGGGAACTTACATTGTGAGTATGCAATCCAAATTACCCAAGTGGATTTAAATATTTGAGTTTTATTTAGATCTCCTGCCTGTGTTGGCTAGGAGGAGAGTTAATAACAATCCATTCACTCAGTCCTTAGTCGTAAGAGTATAGGGCTGAAGGCATCAGGTCTAGAAAGCAGCGTGGAAGTCAATTAGTGGTAACATGCATAGGTACCGTGTTTCCCTAGGGGGTCCTAACTTACCTCAAAAAGCAGCAATGATAGCAGAAAAGGTGATCAAGACCGACAGAGGAGCTTTTTTAAACTGACTGGTTGGTATAAGCATAAGAACAGGTAGAATTTGAGGAGCCTGGTCCCGTGGAAAAAAGGGAAGTCAAGAGAAAGTAAGATCCATAGGGCCACTTTGCATTGTAGGTCTGCTCTGGTTTCTATTTGAAAGGACACAGAGAGAATCTCTCCTGTTATGTTATCCACCAGAGTGAAATCGGAAGAAGGAGTATTTGTTCCTAAGTTTTCCAAATAATTCTGCCTTAGAGTTTCTGCTTTGGAAAGAAAACCTGTACCATAGTCTACTGTGTCTTATGCTTACTTAGCAGAACACGTAAGTCAAATGGATGTGATTTTTTTTTGAAGTAATTTGCCTTGGGAAAAAGAAAAAAAGAAGCATTTATTTCTAGGGAAAAAAAAAAAACCCCACGGTATCTGTTCTTTCCTGCTGTTTCTACCAAACACTACTTATTAGCTGACGTAGAGAATAGTTATGGAAGATTAGGCAGTTAAGATGGAATTTACCCAACTTGGAATTTGAGAAGAATTACATATTTAACAGTTGTCCGGGGATTAGTTGAGCAGGATGTTGCCGTTTTATGCAGAGTCATAGTAGGTTCTGACCATTTAGTCGACTTGAATATAAGAAACAGGTGCCATACCAACTTTCAGCTGAGTAAGTATTCACAAACTTAAGAATTTCATTAAAATTATTCATATAGCGGTGGAACTTAAAAAAGAAAAAAAATAAAAAGAACCCCATTTCTTTGTCCCTTCTAAAAAATACAACAGGTTACAGTGCACTGTCAGCTAGACACAAGGCATTTGGCTGGAAACGGTCACTAAAGGACATTTATGAAGAGGAAAAAGGAAAGTGCGTAGCACTTGGGGCAAGTATTTTCATGCCTCAAAGCAAATTTTGCATAAACTCTTGACGAATGGATCGGTCTGCAAATCCAGGGAGCTGTCATCTGTCTGACGACCAGAAGGTGGCATAATCTCTACATTGATTGAGGCCTGTCAGCTCGGCTGCTGAGCACAAAAAGCGGTTTTTAGTTGCAAGCAGAGACGGTATCGGTGTTCTCGGGTGACAGACGATCAGACCTGCCGTTCGTGCCCGTCACAGTTCTGTCTTTTCTGGTGGTTCCTTGTTACATCGCCAGGAAAGTCACTTGTTGGCTTTATGCAGCTTTAACAGTACCATATATTTGGGTTGCAACGTTACTCTTGAATGTTTTGTGTGATTTTTTCCTTAGTTTCTAGTACTTAGGTCAGTGATATTTACTTCCCCCCCACCCCGAGGAAAATAATCAACACTATCTTTGATTGCTAAAAGAGTCATGCTAGCTTTCAGTCATTCTGGACCTGATCCTGGACCTCTGAAGTCAGTAGGAAATTTGCATAAGTGGTTAGATGCTGTCTTAGAGCCGCTCGCTATCAGTTTATTCCATTCTGTCTACTTCAGATATAGGGATATTTTGTGAGGGAGCTGTCATGTTATCTCTTGTATGCAGACTATATCATCCTGTTAAACTAAGAGGTCTCAGTTCAGGGGAACAGAGCTGTTAGCTTTCTCAGGTCTCAATTTTTCCCAGAAAATATCAGGGCTGATTCATGAAACTCACCATCAGTTGCATTCACCTGTTTCCCTGATTTCTTCCTGCACTGGCAGGGATGTCAGAAGGCATTCATAGCTCACTCTTTACTTATCTTTGGAATTTTTGCATGAAGGTGCCCCCTCCCTGGAAGTGTTCCAGGCCAGGCTGGATGAGGCTGTGAGCAGCCTGGTCTAGTGGAAGGTGTCCCTGCCCATGGCAGGGGGGTTGGAACTGGATGGTCTTTAAGGCCCCTTCCAACCCAAACCATTCTGTGATTCTATGAAAAATAAATTGACTGCTCAGTCTATTTCCTATAGAAATAGGGATGTTTTAATTTACTGTTAAATCACCCTTCAATGAAATATTGGATTACATCTATGTAAGTGAAAATTAGTGCAGGGAATGACTACTCCATTGTGTCTGTGAATTTGATTTGTGCAACTGCTCCTGTGATTTGATAAGTGTGTATGCTTTACTACAGAGCTTCTAAAAGGAACGAGAATGCCACACGATAATGCAGTTACAGAGTTAATGTACAGCAAGGAGAGTTTGGATCATTCCTCTAGATGTTGGGAGGTTTTTTTAATCCATTAAAAGAGTTAGAGAGATGCCTCTTTGAGTTTCAACATTTTAATTTTTAGATATTATTATGTCTTCTTCTCAACAAGAGAAGCTTCTGAGCCTTTCGTTGTCACTTTGCTTTCAGCCCAGGCCTTTGGCATAGCTCAGGTCTTCCTGAGAGCAGGCAGGGAGTCTCGTGCACATGGGGACAGAGGAGAGGCAGTGCAAGGGGGGAAGAAAGTTCAGGGGCCCAGAGTTGCTCTGCTGGCTTCAAAATAAGATCTGAATAAGTGCTGCTGGTTGACTTCTCTACTCTGATTTCAGCACAGAGCCAAGGCTTGGACTGAAATGCCTTCAAACACAGGAAAAAAATTGTGATCGACTACCAAAATGGGTAGTCATCAAAATGGGAGAAAATTGTCAAAGAGGGTTTAGAGGAACATCTGCTTTCTAATTCTCTACTCCGCTAGCAGGTTGCACAAGCAAAGGTCACTAGGAATGCTGTTAGTTTATCCGTGCAGACTAAACACAGACCAAGGCTGCTAACATAGGCACTAACCAAGCAGTGCTTGATAGGGTTTATACTGGAAATTTCTGGTGAATCACATTTCACCAGTTCTTGGGCTGCCCTGAATCTTCTAGTTTTACTTAGAAACATGGGAAACAAAAATGTCCTCTTAAAAAAAAAAAAACAACCAAACACAACACCACACCCATACCACAAACCATTTAATAGATGTTTCTGAAACTTTCTAGTGTGCCTTTCTTTCCTACAGTTGCCAAAAGTGGAGAGAGAAGCAAATGGAGTTTTTGTCACCAATTTTTCATGTTGCTGAACTAAAAACACATGGCTTGATTTAAAATTTAAATGCTGAAATTTTAGTTAACATATCTATCAAATTAGGTGGCAACTGTATAAATGCTGTATTTTAACCAACTCTGCTAATGGAATGGTGTGTTGAACACACACAGACAGATTTAATTCTACTTTCATATAGCCTCAAATACAAAACCAGCAATATTAATCAATCTTAACCTTAGAAAGATAAACAGGTGAAAACACAGGTGATTCACTTCAGATCTTAGGTTGAAGTACTCATACTCAGGTACAGATACTGATATAAGATGTTATTAAATTGAGCTACAAAATTGTTTTACACACTTATTTTCACAGATACTGGATCTATTAGATATCTAAAAATGAAAAAATTAAATATAACTTGATTGTAAATATGCAAACATCAGTGTGAAACTTTTGTTTTGAAATCGTAATCCCTGCCATATGAGCCCTTCAGAAGCACAAGAGCTCCTGCATAAGAGCCCGAGTTATGCACTTTCAGACCTCTCTTGCCTAATCAATTTGACAAAATCTTACATTTATACCTTGAAAAGATTTTCTTCTTCTCTACAGCCTGTTGAGAAGAACTGTTTAAAAGTATGAGGCACTAAGTCAGATATTCAGAAGTCCTTTATCTTCAGTTCTGCTTGTCTTAATTGGAGTGAGGTAATTTTTTTTCCCTATACTCCCTCAAGCAACTCCATGTGGAAAACATCTCTTGTGCTTTGTGAGTAAATCTTGAGGGTTCAAACTGTGAAGTGAAAGTGGATATTTTTTATTTTAAAAAAAGAGGGGAAAAAAAAAAAAGGAAACAGATTAACTAAATGTAGTTGAAGAATGAACCGAACTGAGTCTTTCCTGTCTCAGTCCCTTGGAAAATTCATGTTCCTTCTCTCCCTTTTGTTTTAATATAAAATTCAAACTGCTGCTGAGAAACACCCTCATTGAACTAATTGAGCAAAAAATTTGTGTGAAATATTCAGGCTTCAGTGGAACAGGTTTTTAAAATGTTTCAATTAATAAATATCAGGACTGATAACATCTTGCAGTAGCATCTCCAAATTCAATACAATCCCTGTTGATAGCCTTTAATCATCAGTTATGCAGATGTGTATCTCTGGGCTCAACAGTAAACTTCTGACTACGCAGATGCTATTTTGTCTTCATTGCCAGAAAATGAACTAGATTCTGAACCTGATGAAGTGTAAAATTGTGTCAATATTGGCAGGTCTCCCTCCTTTCATTACCCTACTCTTTATGTCAGACCCATAGCATGAGAGGGATGAAGATCTTGAGAGCAGAATAAGTTTTGTTTAACATCTGATGCTGGACCAAACAAATTCAGAGAGACTTCTCAGACCAGGTTTATCTGAACCATGAAAATGTATGACTGTGGAGGCTGGAAGAGACCTCAGGAGATCATCAGGTCCAATCACTTACATAGAGACAGGATTAAGTATGCCAAGGAAGAATTAATTTTAAAAATTACTATTTTACCTCTTCTTTTTCTCTTCAGATGTTTGGGCAAGATTCCTGTGCACTGCAAAGTTAAACTAATTTAAGCCTCGTAGGCCACTAAATCCTCTTTCTGAGGTTGCCTCTTCAAAATTGGCTGGCCAGTTTTTCAAGCTGTGCTGTCCATTATTTTTCTCACTAGAAATTTTATTTTTATGTATGTGTACACTGTGCAATTAGTGTAATCTCATAATCTCCAGGTTAAGTAACACAAGATAATTAAAAATAGGAACCATCAATACAGGAAATAATTGTTCCCTGCAAATATATGGTTGCCAAACAACTTCCTTCCAGAAAGCTGGAGTAAGTACATTATCCTAATGAAGAAATTACTGGGCTATGCTGAGCCAAAGAAGCAATGATTGTCATGCAACAGATGAAGTCTCATACATCTGTACCAGCTGAAAACCAGCTGTCAGCAGAGGTGGACTTTCTCTTCCTCTTACCTCCTCTTCTAATCCAAAATCTGAAGATTGTTAGGAACAACCTTAACCAGTTGCTGCCGCGGGGAGAAAGGAGGCAGGTAATCACTTGAGTAACACCGACCAAAGCCAGCTAGAAAACCCCTGCACGTGGCACACGGCTTAGCAAGCAGATCACCACCCGCCACAGAAGCTGGCATTTCTGAGCGGTTTTCAAGGTTGCCCCACATCAAGTGCATTGCAGCAGTCAAATCAGGAGGTACCAAAAGCACAGGTCCACTGGGACCGCTCATCAAGATAGGAAAGTTCCTATTATCTGGCTGCCTGGGGCAACCAAAACCCCACTTAATTACTGCCCTTCAGACAAGGTGGAGACCTGCATTTAAAAACTGTATGTGCACTGAGTGAGCAGCACATAAAGCTGAAATGGAAAACTGGCTCCCTGCCCCAGAGTTTCCAAGTACACGTCCTTGAAGAGCAGAAAGCCAACAGGGGAGGCTGCCATCCCGCCTACTATTTTCCTAACTTTGTCTGCTCAGTGCAGACAGTCAGTCACCACTGAGACTCCATTTCAGAAAGTGGGGAAATGGCTAGCTCCTCAGAAATTCATCCCTTCATATCTTCCTCTCTAAAAAAGAATCTCTGGCCCATAATGTTTTTGAACAAGGCACAATACTTCTTTTTCTCCTAAGCCATTATAATTGTATTTCTATGACCTGTTATCTTGGCAAAATATTCCAAGCTGGCACTAGGCAGTGTGTGCTAAGTTCAGGTAAAGAACCTATAATTTGATGGCATGTAGTCAGTCAGTAAGGAATGCCAAATTCTTGTCAGTACAACAGCATTATTTGCAAGAAGGCTTAATTTTGACTTGTACATGTGCCTCATACTCAATTGTACCAGTGTCTTTTTCAGCTAATAAGTAAATGGCAGTTATCATAATGTGTTTTTACACACCGAATGATAAGCTGTTCTTTTAGCACTGCTGTTCACTGTATGAATAATTTCCCATATTTCAGCTCCTTCGTAGATGTATGCATTAGGCAGGGAAAAAGAAAACTCAGGATGATCCTGAGAACTCTGTCAGAGGGTTTTATTTTCCTTCCCATCCCCCTTCACCTCCATTGCACACTGGAGAAGTTCTAGAGTTATGGTTAGAGCCAAACAAGTTAATTAAGGTCGAGGGTTAAGAACAGGCCCATAAACACTCAGAAAATTCTCATCTACCAATGCTCTCTCTTATTCCTTTGCCTCTTTAGGAAAATAAACCTGTATTTGGATTCAGTGTTCGGTAGTCACCTCCATCCCTCCTTGACCACAAGAATACCGACTAAAACACTATTGGTTTCCAAACGGCTGGTTTAGCTGTGTTGTACAGGGATGTCTCCAGCTATCTAGTGTAGTCTGACACAAAGTCTCTACATCCTCAAAGCTGCAGCTGTGAGCCTTAGCATCTCGCTCTGGGCACATGAGGTTGTATGTAATGACGGGAATTGGTAATGCTGAATTTTGGAACTTGAGTGACACCACTGTGAGATCTGGAAAAAAAAAATGAAAGAGGAAAGGGCATTCATCTAGGTACAGTATGGTTACGTTGTCCACTTCCTCTTTGTTAATGTAGAGACTGCCTTAAATTATTAAACTTAATCTCTCTTTTCTCTTACGAAACAATGACTTTTGTGTAATACTGCTGACTTTCATATTAACATTTTTGACGGTTCACAGTTGATTTTAGAAGGATAGGCTTTGACTGAGACAAAATACAAGAAGATACTCATCAGACAAAACTGTCTTTGCCGTGGAAGGGAAGCATTCAAAGATATACAGCAAAGAGACATATAAAATAATTTCATGGACAGAAATTATGATGTACAATTTCTTCTGAGAAATTCAGAAAACACCATTATTATGTATGTGATGCAGACCCCCACACAAATATGAGAAGTGATGTTTTGGAAGGGATGTTTTGATGTATTATAAAGTGGGATTCACATTTTTACAATGCTTCCAGCATCCAAGCCTTGCAAAACAGCTCTTCTTGGGCAATAAAAAACAAACATAAATAATTAGTGACATTTGAAAGTGAAGATGGGTTGTCAAAACTGCTCCATTCTTTGAGAACAGCATAGGAAGACACTCATTTATCTCCCAACTACACAGGTGGTTTTCTGTGCAATCTGAGATTGTAGTGATATTGCTTTAGTTATCCCCTACAAACTAGCATTAATTATTCCTCACTCTACTGATTTAACATTGCTTCTCCACGTGTACCACAAAAAGGACAAGCACAGCGGGATTTTACTCTGTCTCAGTTCCATCTCAGTAATACATGCGTCTCCTTACTGCATGTGCCTACTCCCTGATTTAAGTGCTTCTTTTCTTCTCTGTTAAGAGGCACAGGAACAAAAAGTCTAAGGTGATTATATTTTCAACTCGACATGTCAGCAGCTGAAGGTACATGCTGTGGCCCCAGTCTAGCACAGCGCTGGTACAGTCGTGCAGGGCAAAGCATACAGGTTCACCTTGCATGGGATTACCTCTACGTTTGCACTTAAGCAAACGCAAAAGCCTTTAGTAGAGTACAACTATCAGCAGCAGATATGCATGTGTTAGATGTGCCCGGGTTTTTCATATTGTAATGAACATAAACTGTTATAAAACAACGCCCTCGTTTTTCATCATTCAGAGAACATCTAATACTATCCTCTTCTGATATCAAAGTACCAAAGAAGGGTAGGGAGAGATTTGAAAAGAAAGATATTTACAATAACTAGAAATCATGCTGGTAACAAGGAAGGAGACAAGTTTCTCTGGGAAGAACTTATTTCACCTAATATCATAGAAAAAGAGGAACAGGAAATAAAATTCTGAGTAGTTCTTCAAAATATGTGTCAGGTTTTATTTTACTAAATGTCAGTGATTTATCAAAGGTTATACTAGCATGTATAACATGTTAGACATGTAGACACACAGTCTACTGTAAGGGGTGATTCCTTCCAGCTAAGGTTTGCACTGTCTGCAGGTCTGGGATTCATTTCACCAGACATGGACTGCTTCAAGCCAGATCTCCCAGGCTCCACACTGGATCCTCTTAATAATCCCATATTAAGACAATTTGTCTCCTCTTAATATAGACATACAGAGTAGCACAAACAAACTGCAGTTTAGGAGTGCATATTTCTTTTAATTGATATGCTCATATATAGGCATCCACTATAGGCATCTATACATTAACGAATTAAGTAATCTTGGTTTAGTAGTCTGGCAAAATGGGAGTTTGGATTTTTTTTTTTCTTAATCAAACACAGCTGTTCTTTCTGAGTGTGATGTGACTAGACTAAAGCTCTGTTGCTTGTAGTTGTTTGCTTCAATTTATTGTATCTAACAATGTTATAATGGAGGTTAAAATCACAGCAAGCAAGCCTCAGAAATTAGTTGTAACTACAGGACCTCCAAAGAATATATAGTAGTCTGAAAAAAAGACAGATTATTTATTGTATTTTCTTGAGTTATTGATAACCTTTAACTCATCAATAATAAGTGGGAGAAATTATGTATTCAGAGAATGACTCTGTGTTCTGTTTATGCAACAGCGTTTGGTGATGAATGTGTTGCGAGGAGGAACGGCTGGGCGTTTAGAGGTAGGGAATTTTCTGTGAAGGACTTTGAGGTCACCCGAAGGGAACAGTACCACCCCACAATTTTGTTTTAACAGAATATCTTCTGATTTTCTTCTCTGGAACAGGTGTCAATATTTGCCTGGCAGTGTAAGGCAAGTAAGCCCCGCTGCAATTCTCTGAAACTGTAGAAACGGATCAGAGGGGGCATAGTCTCTGGGGTAGGTGTAAATCTGTTTAGCTCTGAAAGACACTTGTATTCAGGTTCTGTGCATTCATTTCTTCTCTCATCCTGGGCAATATAGTTGGAACTACTAATATAAAAAAAAAATCATCCCTGATAGAAGAGTTTCCTATCGCAAAGATCTGGTTGGTTGAGACGGAAAAAACCCCCAACCTCAACAACACACCAAAAACCCTTCCTGAAAGTGGGCTAATTAAAGCACTTGCTTCAACAGACCAAAATCACTTCATTTTGATCTTTATAATTTTGACTTTCAAATTATATATTTCCATAGAATTTCAGATTACATTTTCCTGAGTGTCTGATTTCCTAGGAAATGATTTAAATTCCATCTTTTAATTTGAGTTGGAAAGAGAAGGAAACTGAAATATAATAATTCCTTACAGGATAATTCTGTAATTTCAACTATTACTACTGACAGGGAGTACTTCTTCTTATGAATTAGATTGGAAGGTGTTTTAAGAGTAAGAAGAATTTCTATTGACGGGAAAAAAAATAGTAACAATAAAAATTCTTTTTAATACAAAATTTAATTGTTGAATAAATAGTCAATTATCATAAAATGATCTATCCCTGCTGCTTTCTATGATCTTGTTTCAACAGAGCACTTGCATTCATACTAGGGATCCTCTTGGGTCATTTATATGAAGAATATGCACAATTAATTAATTAAATAAAGATCCCTATAGAATCATAGAATAGTATGGGCTGGAAGGGACCTTGAAGATCATCTAGTTCCAGCCCCCCTGCCATGGGCAGGCATACCTTCCACTAGACCAGGTTGCTCAAAGCCTCCTCCAGCCTGGCCTTGAAGACATCCAGGGATAGGGCATCCACAGTTTCTCTGGGCAACCTGTTCCAGCACCTCACCACCCTCTCCCTGTAGAACTTCTTCCTGATTCCAACTCTAAATCTATTCACTTTCAATTAAAACCTGTTACCCCTTGTCCTGTCACTACAGGACCTTGTAAAAAGTCATCCTGTGTCCATCCATCCGTCCGTGTCCCTGCCCCCCCAGCTTCCTTTTAGGCCCCTTCAGGTACTGGAAGGGGCTATAAGGGCTCCCATGAGACTTCTCTTCTCCAGGCTGAAGCCCAACTCTCTCAGCCTGTCCCCATAGTAGAGCTGCTCCAGCCCTCTGATCACCTTTGTGGCCTCCTCTGGACTCATTCCAACTGGTCAATATCCTTCTTATTTTGGGGCCCCAGACCTGGACGTAGTACTGCAGGTGGGGTCTCACGAGAGCAGAGTAGAGGGGGATAATCCCCTCCCTCGCTCTGCTGGCCACACTTCTCTGGATACAGCCCAGGATACGGTTGGCTTTCTGGGCTGCCAGCGCACACTGCCGGCTCATGTTCAGCTTTTCATCCACCAGTACCCCCAAGCCCTTCTCCTTAGGGCTGTTCTCAATCTCTTCTCTGAGCTCACCGTATTTGTGCTTGGGATTACCCTGATCCATGTGCAGGACCTGGTACTTGGCCTTGTTGAACTTCATGAGATTGGCACAGGCCACCTCTCTGCCTCTTATGTTCTGGCTAACAGAAGCATAGTATCATATAATTCCTACTGTGGAAGTATCTAAAGAAAGAAATGAACTAACCTAGGAAAAAATACTGATTTAATAAGAATGAAGCAATTTTAGAGAGAGAGGTGTAGGGTGTGGAAACAGTCCCACATGACAAGTTGCCTTTAGAAATTAAAATCTGAGCACTCTATGGAAGTGCCCATAATAGTATCAACAGCCTGTCTGTAAAGAGATATGTCATGTCTAGTACTGTGATTGAATAGAAATATGGGTGATTTTAACAATATACAGGTACGTTCTCCTGTTTTCTACAGATCATGAAGTACTTGAGAAGCACATCTTATCTGAGGCTTAGGACCCTTAACTTTCAGCAGACAGGAGTCTCTCACCCACTGCTTCTCACAGCTGAGGTGCAAAAGATGAAAACCTTCAGCTCTGTGTGCTTTAAGCCAGGCATTCTCTCAGATGTGGACACCTAGGTGGTTTGATTTCAGAAGGAGCTGAATACTTCTACTTGGACCTAGGTACTGTGCCTATGCACCATCATGGACAATCCTGAGAAAGAACTGCACCTCCAGGGTCTGTTATTCATGAGGGTGAAAACTGTCATTTTTCAGTTTTTATAATGTTAGGTTCTTTTTACAACTTTTTGTGGCTTGTAAAAGAGGGACAGTGTTAAAAGACTTCACATTTTTGAAGTAGTAGGAATAAAGAGGGAGCTAAGAAATGTGGAGAGACAAAAATATTGAACATGCTTAATTTCTTCAACCTCCCTAAGAAGTGAAAATTTCTTTTGTCTGAATTTTGAGAATCAGTGCACTCTTTGCTTATTTCATCCAAACTATCTCACACAGAATTAAAAATAAATGAAAAGTTAGAAAAAAACAGAGCCCTAAAATCACAATGATTATAAATCACTAAGGGATTAGAATGATTTTCCCCTACTGTGGCTTGCAGCCTAGAAACAGAATATACAGTAAGTGCCACTACTGTTAGCTAATGGAGATTCTCCTTTAGCTCAAGTGGTAGCGCTGTTGCTTTGGGATAGGAAGGTTGTGATGTCTTGCCTAAAGGGATATAAGTGTTGCAATTCAGGTCCCAAATGAGAAAAATTCTTCACATTGGTGGCCAATTAGTGATCTGATTCCTGGTGTTAAGTCTAATGCAATTTAGCACGCACCTGCTGAATAGCACGCATGCCAAATACCAACTGAACTGCTCTGGCTCTTTGTCTTTGTTCACAGAGAGTTGAATGTTTTGTTGCAGAGTAGGGAGTAGAGGGTAGGGGCAAGGGGTATTTGTGAACATTTGCACAAATGGAATCTGCAGATTTGCTTCAGCAACATTTCGGAGCTGCTCACATTTGCTCTGCAGCAAATGGGTATGGATATTCACTGAAAGCATGACCTGAGCATATAAAAGTTATTCTAACGATGAGGCAACATCTTACCATCACAAGTGATGATAATCTGGCCTATTGACCCAAGAGCCACCACCAAAAGAGGCAATTCCTGCCTTCACTTTGCAGTTTGAACTATAGAGAATAGTTCAAAATAGTACCCTGCAGATATCCTAGCCTATCTTATTTTGTTCTTGTCCTTCTAGATTTCTTGTGGTCATTGTGGAAAAATGTAAAATTTGGAAAGGATCTGAATGAGATCAAGTTGAAGGATTTTGCAATGTCTAAGCTTGTGGTGAGCTGAGATAGCTTTCTAAGGGTAGCCACACTTAATTCACTTAGATTCGAATAATTAAAAAGATGCCTGTCTAAGGTTCTAAACTCCCTCACATATCATTAATAATACAATAAAATCCCAGAAGAATGAAAATAATCATAGCGATAGGAACCCAGCCAAACAGCATCCTACAGAGACTCCTTTCCAACCTTTTATCGTTGTGGGAAACATACCTTCAGCCCTGTTAAAGAATGTTATTAAACAGGTGTCATTTGGAAGCAACCATAGAGGGCTATTTTTTGCCAAATAAAGGGGATGAAGCTTTAGAGTCTCAGGGAACCCCAGAAAGCACACAATTACCCTTCCATTCTGGAATAAAAGAGAATCCAATTTGGGCTTCCACTGCCGACCAGAGATAACAACTGTAGTACACACAGAGGAAAAAACCAAAACAAACAAAAAAACCCAAACAAACCAAAACCAACCAATCAACCAAACTTCATTCATATTCAAGGTAGTTTCAGGTTCTAGACGTGTGGCAATTCTTAACAAATACGTTAAGTTATAGACGTCAGTGGATGCGCATGAAACTCCAGGATGCTGATACAACTTTTTAATGACAAGGCATATACAGAAAACTAGCTGCTACATTTTGTCCCTGAGGCTGTCCTAATTTTAGCCTTCATGTGGCTTTAAAATGTAACGCAGTGTAAACCAGACAGCAAAAAAAGGCTCTCAAAACATCCAAAACAAAGATAATAATCTCAAAAGTATCAGTCAAAAGAAAAATTTGCAATCTCTTAGGCTAGACGCAGCTGACACAAAGTTTTGGCAAGTTTGCTGTACATTCTGATTGTCAAACATTGGTGGAGGATCCAACCACACACTTAAATTTGGATCCTAAATGGAAGCAAGGGCACACCATGCCCTCATAAAGGTTCTAATTGTCCCTTGCCCCTTCTTGAGTGTACCACTGCTAGCTGTGTCTTAACGATTTGGCAAGATTTTGTTGGCAGCTCCCTTTTTTCCAAGCCATCATTCTAGATGTTTGCTAGCATAATACAAGTGAGACAGAAAAGTAATCAAATACTGTGTTCTAAATGAAATTAAGGAGTATATCAAAATAACAATTGACCTATGAAACGTGCACCAGTTTAAAATTAAGAGCATGCACATTTACGTGGTCTTTTTACAATAATCATTTTACAAGAACAGATCTGGGTTAAGATTAGAGCATACACTGCATTAATTAAAGCATGAGCACAATGCTTTAGGAAATGCAAGTTAGAACTTAGGCCTCTTTCAGCTCTGATTTGTGGTCAAGCAGAAGGATTTCCAGGTTGGAAATGGAAGGCTCTAAGGTGCTGCTCTGGTCCAGCACACTGAAAGGCTCTGATGACAATTTACTTCTCATCTGTGGTAGGGGCAGAATGTTAACCTTCAAAGTTAAAGTTGTGGATTCCTCTCTCAGAAGACAAATGCGCTCCTGTTAGTAGCCTAAAAAAGTAACAAAATTCTCAGAGCTCCCTATTGCTCTTGCCATTCCACAATGAGGCACACATTCTGGAGCTGACAGCAATTCCAAGTGGAATAAGATTAATATTTTTATCAGTAACTATTTTAACAAATTATTACAGGACTTGTGAAATTATGGAACAGTGGAAGTCTTCCTGGAAGATATGTTAAATCACACTTAACTGGGCTGAAATTTGGATGTGCATGGCTGGGCCATGCAAGAATTCAAAGTAGATGATTTGAATTATTTTAATAATTTCTTGTGATCTTAAAACCCATTAAGAGTAGATATATTATCTAACTAGCATATATCTATGTTCTAAATCATAAAAAATATTTGATGTTGACAACATTCTCACATGGTCAGATGCAACCTACACTTTTGTATTCATTTTTAAACAGGATTCAGTAGGACTCAAAACTTGTGAAAACATTAATTCTTCATGGCAGAGCCAAGAACTTCTCACCTTCTTCTGTGCCTTCGTAAGTGAAGCCAACCATATCTGCAGTTCATCCTCTGCAAAACAACTAGGACAGGCTGTTTTGCTATTGATTTCGCTTGCTCACTGATTTCCACACAAAACAGAAACAGGCCGTATTGGTTAGCTGAAAAAAATTCAGCGCACTAGCTCTGAGAAAAAGCAAATCTTTCTTTTAATTTCTGGACATCTTTTGATGAGCCACCCAGTACTGACTCAGCGGTGCTGGACCTTCACTTGGGGCCCAGAACTCTGCAGCTGCTCTAGCTCTGCATTTGCCTAGAGCAATGTGCCAGCTGTCTCAGACTGTATTACACCACAGTAATGCGAACAACTGGAAGCAATAATGTGTCTCCCCATTTGCCTAACAATACCAACATGAACAATAATTCAGAAGACTGAAGATTTGTGCTGTAATTTAATAAACCCCATGCACATTTCTACAATTGAGTATCACATCTGTGCAATGGATCCTAGAAGTGTAATATTCTTTTATAAGGGACCATTAACCAATCTTAAGTTTATAGGTTTCCTTAAATCTTTTTCATCAGCTGTTAAACTACAGTAAAGAGAAAATTGCCTCTTATGAGACAAGGGATAGTAAAATACAAAGACTGTGATTAAACGTCAATCAATTAAGGATTATAATATAATAAAAATGCTGACTGATGATTAAAATGAGTACTTTCTGGCAGAATTTTATAAGCAATATTAAGAATTGTTTTAAAAAGTCAATAGAATAAACCCCACTTACATATTATGTATGAGGAACACTGACTTAGATAGGTCTATTTAGAGAGGAGGAGGAAGAAGAATTGTTATTCTGACAAAAATACCTAAGCAGCAGTCTGTTGTTGATCTCCACATTAAATAGAAAACATTTCTTTCCGTCATTTATTTTATTATACCCCTGACTCCTCCATTTTAAATCCATTTCTGAATGGAGTAAATAATGTTATATACTTTAGCTTCAGCTGGTATTTGGCAAGTTCGTGCAACTAGGCTACTTTTCATGAAAACTGGTAACAGATCATGTAGTAAACAACATAAATAAGTGACACACAACATATTATTTCATGTAACAGACTTAAGAGACTAGGCCTGCTGAGGTGGGGAAAGCATAAATGCAATGTCTATATATGTCTACTGAAGATGCTTTAGTGACATTTTAGAGAAAAATCCTATGGAATTTAGGATTAAACTAAAAGGATTCTACAGAAACTCTTACACTGAAAAAACACTAATACCAAATAATAAGATTTTTATAGTTCATATGAAACATCCAGAAAAATGCTATAGCAGGAATACAGTTTTCTATTAAATTCTACAGTCTGTTTCAAGAGAGCAATCGAAAAGTTTTCATTTTCATAAGGAAAACTCCATATAATGTACATCTTGCCTAATATTCACTTCCTGGGCTCTTGCTCTCACGCTGCTGAGTGGCTGTGGATAAAAAGCACATTACTATGTAGAATCTTTTATCATTACATTTTTGTTTTTCTCCTTCCAATTCAGCATCTTTCAAACCAGGCTGTATTTATTTCTCCATCCTCCTTGGACTGTGCTCTGTGTTTGCCAAAGATCACCGTAATTTAACAAGGCTGTCTATCTCTTCCTTTTTTGCATGGGTCACAGTAACCTATTTTAGAAAACGCCAGCATTATGCCACAATCTCTCACTTTCTCTCTTCCTAAACCCCTCCCACTTTGCGGCTTTTTCCTTGTTCCCACCTCTTCAACAGCAGGACAAATCCTTCCAACTTGGTTTTTTTTGTGGGTTTTTTTTTTTTTTAATCCTTCATCTTCTCTCTACTTTCATCCTCTTTTAAACTGTTTTAAGTGGTTCTTATCCTATCACAAGTATCTTCTAAGCTTCACGTCTAGGAAATAGAGGCTGTGTAAGCACCAAAGTGAAGAAAGACAGGTTTCTTAGGAATTTGAGTCTTGATCTTGAGAGACAGATGTTCAAGAAAGCAGTCTTCTGTTCAAACTTGGATTACTACTCTTTTATTCAGTTTCTCCCTCGCCAGGTTTCTTTCCATTTTTACTTGTCTCCATAGCCACAGGATGCCCAATGTACATTCCTGCATTGATCTTCCATTCTCAACCATCTGATTCCTCTTAAAGAGAAGTAGCACCAAGAACATGATAAGCACTAAGAAATTTTGTTCTTTCTTGGGCTTTATCCTTCTTAGTTCTCTCATTCTTGAGCACATTCCCCATTCCCATTTCCCATAACCATCCCAGATGCCATTCTCGGGTCTCTACCTCTTTCTTGTTATTAATTAGATCTTGTATTTGACAGATCACATCTATCTGCAAGCAGACCTTTCCCTTCTTTTTGAATGTCTTACCAAAATTTAATTTAGGGTTGGCAATAAAATAGTGTCAATATTTGCAAAACCTCTTCCATAACTGTTGGCAATACCAGCAATTCCCAGTTCACCAGGACATAACATCAGTATTCTCTTTGACTTTTTAAGCCACACAGACTACAGTAAAGGAGGAATTTGCTGAGACAGGTATGTAATCAAAATAATTTGCCATAATTCTCCAGTTGGTCATGACAGGGCGGAATTAAAATCATTCATGATGAGGCTTTGAGGAACCTGGTCTAATGGAAGGTGTCCCTGCCCATGGCAGGGGTGTTGGAAGTGGATGGTCTTTAAGGTCCCTTCCAATCCAAACCATTCTATGATTCTATGATTCCATGATTCATCTTTGGACATGTAATACAAACTTTACATCTGAGCTCATCACTTCATCTCTTTACCCTAGATTTCTTTTATGTTCAAGGTGT